>NC_091460.1:6272807-6562807 GCF_027789765.1 Dendropsophus ebraccatus | reverse complement strand
ATTTGCCTTACGCCAGTCCCTCGGCACAATACCAGTAAGCAAAGAATCACAGAATATTTCAAACAAGGGTAGAAAAATTACAGAACTGAGTTCCCTAAGAACTCTGGGGTGCAATCCATCAGGCCCTGGAGCTTTGGTTACATTGAGTTTGTTTAATTTATCTTTGACCATATCTATAGTAAACCAGTTCAGTACATTACATGTGTTAGCAGCACTGGCCCCACCCACCTCAGTACTGGCCCCACCCACCACAGCTCCATCCTCTTTTGTATATACAGAACTGAAGAAGCCATTAAGTAACTCAGCTTTCTCCTGATCCCCAGTTATTAATTCCCCTTCACCATTATTTAGGGGTCCTACATGCTCTGACCTTGGTTTTTTTGCATTAATATATTTGAAGAATTTTTGGGGTTTCTTTTGCTATCTATAGCTACCTGCCTTTCATTGTGAATTTTTGCTGCTTTTATTACATTTTTACAGGTTTTGTTGACTTCTTTGTAATGTTTAAATGCTACAGCTGACCCCTCTGATTTGTATTTTTTGAATGCCCCTTTTTTCTCATTTATAGCCCTTCTAACCTCGGTTGTAAGCCATGTGGGATTTGATTTTAACTGTTTATATTTGTTACCCATAGGAATATATTTGGCAGTACAGTTATTTAATGTGGATTTGAAGATTTCCCATTTATTAGCTGTATCAGTATGTGACAACAGCCGCTCCCAGTCTATGCCCTGAAGTTCTGCCCTTAACCCAGGAAATTTGGCCCTTTTAAAATTAAGAGTTTTTGCCCTCCCAACATGTTTTTCTTTTCTACACTTTAAGCTAAAAGTCTCTATATTGTGGTCACTATTACCCAGGTGTTCATGGACAGTGACGTCCCCAACCAGCTCAGCGTTGTTAGAAATAACCAGATCCAACAAGGCATCACTTCTAGTCGGCTCCTCCACAAACTGGCCCAGAAAATTATCCTGCAGGAGGGTAAGAAATTCCCTCCCCTTTGTGGTTTTAGCTGAACCGTGACCCCAATCTATATCTGGGTAGTTGAGGTCCCCCATTATCACTACTGTTCCCTCCCGGGCAGCCCGCTCTATTTGTCTATTCAACTGGCCATCTGTCACCTCAGTAATGTTGGGGGGTCTATAGATTACACCAAGAATAATTTTTTCACTCTTTACCTCCTTCTGTAGTTCTACCCATAATGCTTCCACATCATCACAGTCATCTCCCACTATTGCATCTTTTACACTCACTTTAATATTATTTCTGACATACAGACATACTCCTCCCCTTCTGCCCGCCCGGTCCTTATACCATACAGACATACTCCTCCCCCTGCCCTCCCTGTTCTTATACCATACAGACATACTCCTCCTCCCCTTCTGCCCACCCGATCCCTTCATGAAAACCTTATTACAGATTCATGCAACATGGAGATCCAAAAATGGTGAGGATGAAAAGCACTTGGTTAAGGAACCCAACAAGAAGAGAACACTCTTTGCATGCAGTTCTAGTAATTTGTCTGGGTCTGAACACACCCAGAACCCAACAGATGAAAACTTTTGACATGCCCCTAGAACATCTCAAGTGTTTTTAAAGTGGCAGTGTCCATTTAAGAGACTTGTCCAGGACATATGAAGCAATATCTCCTCAGCAGGATCCTGGTTAATGGTCCCAGGTCCTTGGGACCCCTCCGGTGTTGATTCCCCAGTTTCGGGAGCAGCTTGGCATCCTTAGCAGGCAGCTGACAGTAGCGGAGGATGTGGAGAAATCACGATACTTAGGAAATTGTTCATGAAATATGGCAAAGTCAGCAAATCCATCAATGAGGAGCAGATGTGAGACCAAGAGGCTCCTGTATCCTGCAGACGCTGGGAAACTTCTGCCGATCTGACTACCAATGAGTCTTCTACAGGAAAATGGATCTTATATTACAACCAGGGTGAGGTACAGACCTCACCCTGAGACCAGAGACGTTTTCTTATTACCTTGTTAGACTTTATAGTGAAAAACGATATGAACACATCGGTGCTACACATGGTATATAGTTTGGCCTATGCATAGTAGTATATACAGACGTAAGCAGACATGAAGGTTGGAGACAAAGTGCTTCTATGCAAGTTTTCAGAAATTTTTGCAAGCAGCGTGGAAAAAGCTAGAGACCATGGGGTGGGGATTTCTAGTATTTCCATTAGGTTTGCTGTGATATTTGACCAGTCACGGTCCTGGAGTCTTTCCATCCTCTCAGCCTCGGCAGATGTTCTGCTATCACGGATTTGGCCACCAGTGATAACTAGATAAGAAGACGCCTGTTATTATCAGATTATCCGATCGGAATGACTCACGGCCCCCGGGGAACATATCAAAAATTATCAGAAACTTCTGATTGATTCTCAGTTCAGCTGCACTTCATGTGTGCAAAATGAATATTATACAAATATAATGGGTTATGGCTGCTTATTATGTCCACCTATTCACACGGCATGAACATATAGTTAAGTGAACACACAATGAACAGGGAAAACATACAAAGTCCACACTGAGGTCACCTCAGGCTCACAATAGTTTAGGTCTTCACATTCTAGTTTCTAGCACTTTGCTCCTTAGAAGTATCGAGTGACTTACTTGGTCAGTCTCGTTTTAGCTCATCAGTTTTTGGTGTCCTGCGGTGTTGTCACTCAGTACCTGATATCTCAATCCATGGTGTCCAGTGGTTTTGTTCCTCAAGCTTCATGTTCATTGGTTTAGTGTCCAGATAGTTTTGGTGCCTTATAGTTTAATGTCTTAGCTTTGTGAATTGAAACCAGTAGTTTAGATCCCCAGACCCCGGTGGTCCATGGTTAAGTTCCTCAGTTCCTGGTGTCTAGAAGTTTAGGTTTGGTGTGCAGTAATGTAGTTCTTCAGATGATGGTATCAGGTGGTTTAGTTTTAAGTCCCTCGGTTTACCTTGTCCACTGGTTCTTCTTCAGTCTCTTCTTTCTAATTTACTTCTTCAGTTCAGTAGCCTAGTTGGTCAGTTTCTGGTGGCCAGTGATTTGGTACCTTAGTCTATGACGTTCCGCAGCTTAGTGCCATAGCTTCTGGTGTCTGGTTGTTTGGTACCTTACTTCCTGGTATATAGCTGCTGAACTTCTCAGTTTTGGGTGTCCAGTGGTTTAGAACCTCAGCCTTTGGCATCTAGAAGTTTATTTCCTCAGTCAAAAGGATCGGTGGGTCCCAGCAATCAGGCACCATTACAGACTATGGCTGGGTTCACACTATGTATATTTCAGGCAGTATTTGGTCCTCATGTCAGGTCCTCATAGCAACCAAAACCAGGAGTGGATTGAAAACACAGAAAGGATCTGTTCACACAATGTTGAAATTGAGTGGATGGCCGCCATATAACAGTAAATAACGGCCATTATTTCAATACCACAGCCGTTGTTTTAAAATAACAGCAAATATTTGCCATTAAATGACGGCCATCCACTCAATTACAACATTATGTGAACAGAGCCTTTCTGTGTTTTCAATCCACTCCTGGTTTTGGTTGCTATACAGCCTCACAAATACAGCCTCAAATATACATAGTGTGAACCCAGCCTTAAAATGGAAAAGCCCTTAAAAGGTGTCTACACCTTCAATAACTGTCGTTCTCCCATACTCCACATACACATAAACATTTGGCATGTATTCTTTGAGAACAAAGGAGTCTGGCAGTGAAAAACTATTGTACATTGGATTGGCTTGTATGCGGAGACATTTGATGTCCTCCATCGGCGACCTGGTTCTACCATTACACCACTTGCATTTTTAAGAGAGTCCAGTGTTCAGTAGCTTTTTTTCCCCCCGTTGTCTAGCGGTTTAGTTCCTCAGTCTACGGGGTCTACTAGTTAAGTTGCTTAGTCAACAACAAGATAGGTGGGAATTTGGAAAAATTGGCAGACTGTGTAAAGAAGGTTCACTGTATGGACCAGCAAGATGATGGTTGCATCAAAAGTTGTAGAAGAAAACGTCCAAAATCTTCCAACAAAATACTGGATACAGGAACACAAGGTCTGAGATTTGTTTAGGATGTGTAAATTACTGCTATAAGGAATAATATTTAGGAATAATAGACTAAAAGCAGGGGGCAATGAAGACAGAAGATCAGATTCTGCAGAATAAGGTGTCACAGGGTTTATGTTTGTGGTGTCCTATTATTGTGCTTAGTCACACATTTACTCATGACCCGCACATCCTTACTCCTCATAACCCCGGCATCTCATCTGCCGTGTCGGATACATTTTATAACCAACATGTGGCGTCCATCTGTCTCCTCCGAGCTCTCACATGTGGATGACGCCGCAATGATTACCAGGAAGGAAAGGTCATAAACGTACAATGACCCTAGTTTTACACAGGTGGATTGGTGTCCTTGTGTGTTGGACTGGCGTGTGTGTAGAGGCACCTGATGGCCTCAGGCTGTCACCAGCTCAATTTTTACATCAATGTGGGTCACCAAAGATCTATGTGTACCTGAAGGAAGAAGACATTGAGCCAAGATCATGGTGTTTAACAGGAAAGATAATACTGTAGCTTTGTCCAAGTGGGTCTTATATACCTTCTAGAGTCCCTGATGTCCACTGGTTTCATTCTTCAAACCCTAAAATACAGTGGTTTATTCCCTCAGTCCTGGTATCCAGTTGTTTAGTCCCTCAGTCCTGGTATCCAGTGGTTTAGTTTCTTAGTCCCAGTATCCAGTGGTTTATTCCCTCAGTCCTGGTATCCAGTTGTTTAGTCCCTCAGCCCTGGTATCCAGTGGTTTATTCCCTCAGTCCTGGTATCCAGTGGTTTAGTTCCTAAGCCCTGGTATCCAGTGGTTTAGTTTCTTAGTCCCAGTATCCAGTGGTTTAGTTCCTCAGGTTTGGTATCCAGTGGTTTAGTCCATCAGTCCCTGATATACAGTAGTTTATTCCCTCAGCCCTGGTATCCAGTGGTTTAGTTCCTTAGCCCCAGTATCCAGTGGTTTAGTTACTCAGCTTTGGTATCCAGTGGTTTAGTCCATCAGTCCCTGATATACAGTAGTTTAGTTCCTGAGACCCTAGCGTCTTTCTATTTCCACCTCTTCTCTTTTTAGTTGAAGTTGCTAGATAACTGCCTGATTCCAGAGCAATGGATCAGGTTGTCTTTGCTCAAGTCTAAATGTTTGGGTGATGTTTTATAAGTTAGGTTTTAATGGTCTGGCATTCTCTGCAAACATTATATACTGTATGTCTGTCCAACTACTGGTTCTCCTTAGTCCAACAGCATTTAGTCCTTTGTTCAATGTTCTTGTCTTAGTTTTTTTTGGCTATTTCTTGTTCCCTTCTGTGTTATGCTATTATTGGTATTGGAAGTCATTGAATCTTGTTTAGCATTTTTCTGTATCTCATGTTAGCATCTTCAGGTGGTTTCTTTAGGTATAGCACATTCTAGGGCTATTACAAGGATAATAAAGGGCCAGTGAGGTTAGCTTAGGGGGATATATAGGGGAAGATTAGGAACAGTTATCTGGGGCCTTTTCCTGTGTTACTCTGTTATTTAGTTTTATGGTTGCTGTTTTTACCATTCATGTGTATCATGATCCAAACCATCGTCTTCAGTTACTTCCTTTTATTAATACATGTTTGTATGATTTTTCTTTTTTTTTTTCGTGTAAGTGTTGGCTCATCCTATCCTATCCTATTCCACAAATTGTGGAAGAAAGGTTTCATTGATAAGATACTTCTCATCGGATACAGGAACACAAGGAACGTGTTTAGGATGAGTATATTATTGCGGTATTCACACTAAGAAATAACAGATGAAGGAATATAAGCAAAAAGCAGCAGGTGAGGAAGAGGGGACCGATTCTGTAGGAAAAAAGTGCCACAGAGCTTGTTGCGTTCCGTTTTTGTGCTTAGTCACATCCTTACTCCTCATAACCCCGGCATCTCATCTGCCATGTTTGATACATTTTATAACCAACATGTGGCGCCCATCTGTCCCCGCCAAGCTCTCACATGTGGAGGCCGCTGGGGTGTTTACCCGTAAGGAAAGTCATATATGTATAATAAGCAGGTGGAATTCATAGGACGTGAATCAGTCTAAACATGAGAGTTCCACATAGACTCAGAAAGAAACTGCATGTAGATATTGGGGCAGAGTTTGACCCAAGACAGAAATGACCAAATCCACCATATAGAACAGTCCCACAGACAGGGCCGGCTCCAGGTTTTTGCAGGCCCTTGGCTGACAGAGCTTCAGCGGGCCCCTCATTTATCCATCCACTAGGCACAATCACTTGAGACACCACTAACATACACAAACACACACACACACACACACATGTTACTGACACACACGCATACGCACACAGGACAGATCAGTCTTCTCCATCTTCCTCTTTGTCAGGCTGCTCCCCACACTGTAGTATTGAGGACCTGCGGGTCATGTGATCAGGTCATTATTCCCCATCAAGTCTTGCTTTTTCTCTGTCTGATGTTCAGCACTCACCCTGCACTACAGTGAGTGGGCTGAACATCAGAAAACCGGGTCCCTCTCTGGGCCCCTAAAGGCATTGGGGCCCTGGCACTTGCACAGGTAAGCCCTGTGCTGACGCCACAGAAGTAGAGAAACTGCAGGCAGGCCGGTGGGGGCAGAAAAATAATAAACGACTGAATACACCCGTCCCCGTGCCTTCAATGCGCAGCTCCCGGGTCCCGTTCACATCAGTCATCGCTCATCTTCAGCTGGAAACTGGGTAGGCCACGTACCCATCTTTTGCAGCTGAAATGTCCCAGCCTGGCTGAGCAATCGACCCGTGCCCCACACTAGACACTGATTGGCTGGGCGGGCAACCACTCAGCACGGGATGCAAGTAACTGATGTGAACAGGACCCAGGGCTGGCTCCAGTTTTTTGCGGGCCCTTGGCCGACAGAGCCTCAATGGGCCCATTATCCATACACTATGCACACTTGAGACATCGCTAACATACATAAACACATTATGGACTGAGACACTGACTGACACGCAGCACTTACAGATCAGTCCTCTCCCTCTTCCTAAGGTTGAGGACCTTCGGTACATGTGATCAGGTCCTTCACCCTTTGTGCAGGTCCTACTCCTGTCTTCTGATGTTCAGCCTCTCACCCTGAACTACACTGAGGGGACTGAACATTAGAACATCGGGCCCCCTCCCTCTCTGGGCCCCTAGAGGTGCTGTGGGCCCCCTGCACTTGCCTGAGTAAGCCCTGTGCTGACACCAGCCTTAACTTAATTGGATTAGCTAACCCAGGAAAAGGTGACCTGACACTATGAAGAGCTCTCGGCTGAATGGCCATTTGGCCAACCCTCTTCCTCACCACTATATGCCTTAGAGCCAATAGCCATCTCTCCTGACTTCTCTATACACATCACTATGTTGAAATCTAATAAGTCTGATCACTCCTACAACATCCTCAGATTAGATCAGTCCAGGTGAAATCTGTAGGTTTATCCAACTTCTTATGTGTATGGCCATCTTGTTTCCCTCTGTCCAAGATCTATCGGCACTATACATTATGCAGCCAATGGCCACCATCTGAAATATTAGAAATCCTTCAGCTCTGTGGCTATGGGCACCATGTCATCACTATGGTCACCTATTACGTAAAGTGGTCACAAGGAGTATTTTTTTATACAATATATAGGAGTTGGGAATATGAGCTTACTCTTGAGGTCCAAGTGGCGAGAACCTTAATCTATCAGGACGAGGATGATGGTACAAGGAGAAAACCTTTTACAGCAGCTTCATCGGGGCTTGTTGGATATTACAGTATATAATGGGACTGTCCGTCCACCATATGGCTACCATTGAGTTCTGGGACCGGATTTCGGGTTTTATTCATGTTTTCTTCTCTTTATTGACAGAGTGCCCCCCATTGGGACTGGAGTCTTTGAGGGTGTCTGACCAGCAGCTGAGGGCTTCCAGTATAAAACGCTATGGACTGGGCTCCCATCGGGGACGTCTGAACATACAGGTGGGTGATACATTTACACATTACCATGACCACTAGGGGGAGCTGCTGGCACCTGTGGTATCATGCAGCTCTAATGGTGACCATGTCATACATGTCCAAAGTTTCCTGTAGCTTTGTTCCACTACCAAATAGTCCTTATAGACAGGAGATGTTCTAATGGGACTATCCCTATAATACTATTGGTATCAATCCATAGATTCTTCATTATAAAACCCAAAAGTCAGTTCTGACCAGTAGACGGTTGTCTATGCTATGTACTATGCTCTATGTTACAGGCATGTTAGGGCCCCTTTAAGCCTCTGAGTCCGCGGGAAGCTCTTTCCATTCCTGGGGTTTTCTTTCGCTGGAATTATACTTATACTTATAAAAAGAAAACTAATCCACTTTTAAGAAGAGGAAAGTTTGACCAGTTTTTTTTTTTTTTTTACAATAATTTCTTTAGTCTTTTCTGCCAAAACTTAACAGATTTAACATTTATTTTTAGTGAATTGTGAATTTCTGAGAAGTTAGTAAAATGAATGGGACTATAATAAAACTCACAGCTCTGGTCACCAGTATACAGGGTATATATGATCTACATAGAGAGCGGAGCCACTGTGTACATACATTACATTACTGATCCTGTAATATACTTCAGAGCTGCACTCACTATCCTGCTGGTGGGGTCACTGTGTACATACATTACATTACTGATCCTGTATTATACTTCAGAGCTGCACTCACTATCCTGCTGGTGGGGTCACTGTGTACATACATTACATTACTGATCCTGTATTATACTTCAGAGCTGCACTCACTATCCTGCTGGTGGGGTCACTGTGTACATACATTACATTACTGATCCTGTAATATACTTCAGAGCTGCACTCACTATTCTGCTGGTGGGGTCACTATGTACATTCTTTATCACTTATTTTCCAGTCTGGGATCTATGATGATGACTTTTTTGATGGCGCTTGGTGCGCTGGGGAGGAGAACAAGAATCAGTGGTTGGAGGTGGACGCCCGGAGGCTCACTCGCTTCACAGGAGTCATCACGCAAGGGAAAAACTCAATATGGACGTGAGTAGGGAGTAGTCACTACCAGATTAAGGTTGTTGGGTTTGTTACATTGTTACAGTGTAGGCGAGAGCTACAAAGATCTGATACATTGTAACAAGCAGGGGCGTAGCAAGGATTCATGGGGCCCCATAGAAAAAAAAACTGCATGCCCCCCCAGCTGTCCAGGGGGTATGGTAGTGCAGTGTCCCAGAACAGACTTTTCCTCTTGTTATTTTCCTCAGAAGTGTATTCCTATATCTGAGTCAGTCAGTATTTTATTGCCTCTGTTCTGGAAACTGTGGTCCACTGCAAACTGTGTATCCTGTCACCCCTCTCAGTATTCAGATGTACTGTTTCACTCACTTCTCTAGTATATTCAGTCCAATATGCGTAATGGTGTGATGATGCAATGGCTGGATGTCACGTGACTGCCCCTGCTGCCATAGTAACTCCAATAGCCGTCGAGCTTTGGCTGGGGATACCATGTGACTTCCTGTCCTACCTCAGTCTTCTCTCCACCTTCAGGGGAGAAGGGTGTGTGTTGCTGCTGCTCCTGTGTCACAAGGCCGCAACTATGCGGTACCTGCTGCTGCACTGACTAGAAGTGTTCCGGTCCAGTCGGGACCTGGTTGTGTTCCATTCTCAAGTTCTCAAGATTCTCATCTCAACCACAAGATCTGGTTGCCGACTCTTCAGTTATTTCTCTCATCATCTCTCATCATCAGTAACAGCAAGTATTCTTCTCAGTTCCATTCTGCCGAGCATCTTATCCTCAGTATTACTACTACTCCCATCATTCAGTACACTATCATCACAGCCTATTGCAGCATCACCCATTCCTCTGCCTTATCCAAGTCTGCCTTATACCCGGTTGCATCCGGAGAGACTGTTGCTACAAGTTACCACCGTTATAATAAATATACAACTACCATTGTTTCTGAACCCTGGCGTTGGTTTAATTATTGGTGCCCTGACTAAGGACAACGAGGAATTGCTCGGCCTCCGCATGGTCAGGTCCCCGCTGGTTAGCTGCTATCCCTCGTGCCCATACCGTGACTACCATCAGGCAAGCGGCTACCCGGGTTCCTACCCAGTACTACCACCTACTACTACCCTCAGCGGAGTGGCCCAGCGCAGTAGGTCGGTGGTGTGCAATCCTTGAACCCCATACTCACTTGGCCGATGTTCCGTTCTCTGATAGATCCCCAGCATACGAGGTAAGGCAAACAGAATGCAGGAATGCTGCATCGGCCAGGTGAGTATGGGATTCAGGGAAGGCACCCCACCGCTGGGGGGGGGGGTTAGGTGCTGTGCGGACCAGGGGGGTGTCAGCTGCCAGGGTGGTGGCAATTTGAAGGGGGCTCTGAGGGTGGCGCACCATGCTAGCAGACCATGCTTTGCCGGGACCTAGGCTCCCTTACTGCCCAAGCCCTGTAGCAGCTGCATGGTCTGCCATCATGGTAGCTACGCCACCGGTAACATGCCCAGGCCCATCTGTTATATAAGCAGGACATTATATATATATACATATATATATAGTGCAGGGTAAGTATGACGATCAGAGGAGGCAGATATTATTCATTGCACTGCTTGATAATAATCTCTGCTCCTCCATTGTTCCCCTGACCACACGTGTGTCTTGTCTGCAGGGATGACTGGGTGACATCTTACAGAGTGCAGGTCAGCAATGACACCCACACGTGGAAGACCTGCCGGAACGGCACAGAGGTTGCGGTAAGCTCCCCCTTGTACACTATGATATAAGATGTCCTGACAGGGCCATAATACATTGCCTCACAGCAGAAGTGTCTGCATGATGCACAGCTAGGAATAGGATGTAGCAGAGCCGGATCTGTCCTGCATGTCAGCTAAAGGGACAAAAACAAGGCAGCTGCCATATAAAAGGGATGGGATCTACTGCGCATGCATGTATAGGAGGGCTCCTGAGCGCCCTGTACATACACCCTTCACAGGCCCAGCGGGGTTGGGACCAACAGAACTGAGTGTCCTGCTGCACATACACACATCGCATGCCCAACAGGGTGAGAACCAACGGCAACCACATGTCATATAAAAGGGGATGGGCGCTACTGCGCATGCACATATGAGAGCTCCTGAGCGCCCTCCACATACACACATCGCATGCCTAACGGGGTTGGAACCAACAGCAACCAGATGTCATATAAAGAGAACAGAAGCTACTGCGTATGCATGTTTAGGAGGGCTCCTGAGCGCCCTGAACATAGACACATCACACGCCCAGCGGGGTTGGAACCAACAGCAACCAGATGTCATATAAAGAGGATGGGAGTTACTGCACATGCACATATATGAGAGCTCCTGAGCGCCCTGTACATACACACATCACACGCCCAGCGAGGTCGGGATCAACGGCAACCAGATGTCATATAAAGGGGATGGGAGCTACTGAGGGATCCTAAGCACCCTGTACATACACACATCACATGCGCAGCGAGGTCGGCATCAATGGCAACCAGATGTCATATAAAGGGGACTGGAGTTACTGCGCATGCATTTATATGAAGGCTCCTGAGCGTCCTGTACATACACACTTCACATGCGCAGCGAGGTCGGGATCAACGGCAACCAGATGTCATATAAAGGGGATGGAAGCTACTGCGTATGCATGTATATGAGGGCTCCTGAGCGCCCTGAACATACACACATCACATGCGCAGTGAGGTCGGGATCAACGGCAACCAGATGTCAACAAGCCAAAGCAGCTGGGAGTCATATATCCAAAACAGGACAATAAACATATCTGCAGAATTACTTATCATGGCAAAGGTCACCTTGAGGTGTCCTCTCTCTTTTGAATCACATTTTTAAGACTGTCTAAAATAATACCGCCATAGAATGCTTAAAAATAATAACCCCCTATAGCAGGTAGAAGAATACTAATACATATTACATAATAGAAGTCATATTGTATATGTACATGGATAGATATGATAGAATGGAATATATCAGGTTTATGTTACTTATATATTACTAGGTACAGTCATGTAACCGTATGTAGGTCACGATACTATCTCAGAGTACTCCAGGGCCCTGTACACTCTCAGCTCTGCTTCCAATCCAGTGCTGGCGGAGCGCGGACTATTGAGGACATGTTTGTGAGGGGAGGATTGGCGGTGCGGTGACTTGGGCCGGTTCCCTGGCAGCAGATCTCACGCTTTCCTCTGCTCTCGGTTACTTAGATTTATGCTTAAGCTGACAGTTCTTTCTGCGGCTCGTTGTGCCCAGCGGAGACGTCAACTCCTATGGGTGCTCCACTCTTCTCAGGGGATGTGGATGGTGATCCCCAGATTGGGGGCAATAATAATGCCCATATGTCATGTCTGACCTTGGGTTGGGCACTTATAGTAGGTTGTGTAGTAATGTTCCAGGTGTGGATGGTGATTAAAGATGAGGGAAATACTTCAGTTGTGTAACATGCATTCCAGCATTTCAGTACTCGCTCATCTCTAATGATGATATATATATATATATATATATATATATATATATATATATATATATACTGAATGGCCTCTTTATTGGAGACTTCCATCTAGTAATACATTGGACCTTCTTCGTCGATGAGAACCGCAGTGATTCATTGTGGCATAGACTCCACCAGGTGATGAAATTGTTCTCCAGGAATGTCGGCCCTTGTGGACAACATTGCTTTCTCTCTGCACATCGGATAAAAGTTCTGAACAGGCCATTCCACTTCATCTAGAAATATCTATAAGATTAATATCCGGGGACCATTAAGCCCAATGAGGAAAGGGACACTTGGTGTCATGTTTCTGGAGCCAGTCAATGACGAAACATGGATCGGCCATTGAGGATAGTGCATTGTCCTGCTGACAGTCTCCTTCTGCTATAGAGAAAACAGCCCAGATGGAAGAGGAACGAACTTGGTCACCACAATGCTTAGGTAAGCCATAGTTTCCAAACATCCGTCCATAAGTATCGAAAGAAAACATTCCCCCCACCTTTATTCCTCCTTCACCAGCCTGAACTGTTCACACATGACAGGAGGGCTTATTGATTAATGTCACCTGTCTCTTCCATCAGCATGGTGCCACAGAGATCTGGATACATCTGACCGGGTCATGTTTCAACATAGAAATCTGGATCCATCTGACCGGCCATGTTCCTCCACAGAAATCTAAATCTATCTTACTGTCCATGTTCCTCCATAGAGATCTGGATCCATCTGACCGGACAGGTTTCTCCACAGAGATCTGGGTCCATCTGGCCGGCCATATTTCTCCAGAGAGATCTCCATCCATCTGACCGGCCATGTTTCTCCACAGAGATCTGGATCCATCTGACTGGCCATGTTTCTCCACAGAGATCTGGATCCATCTGACCGGCCATGTTTCTCCACAGAGATCTGGATCAATCTTACTAGGCCATGTTTCTCCACAGAGATCTGGATCAATCTTACCAGGCTGCGTTCCACTGATCAGTGACACAGTTTTGGCTCTTTTTGCCCCCTGTAATCTCACTTTTCTGTTTCCTTTGATCACTTGATTTTTCCATCCAATATGGATTCACCATAAGACTTCTGCACAGAAATACTGCGCTCCAGAGTCATGAGTCTGATCTCCATACAGAGGTCGTGAGGAGGTAGTGGGCTCTCATAAAGGGACCATTCAGTGTATTTTGACTAATCACATGGATATAATGTCTTTGTGTGGTATCCGGCATGAAGACTTCCTCTGAGGTTAAGGGGTCCCCGAAGGCTCATAATCTCTTACAGATGTCACTTTCTACTTCATGGAGCTGTTTGTTAAGTTGTACAAAGATTGTGAATCCTGCTGGAGTCACGGTACCGACTGGTGTGGACCCTGGGTGTAATAGCTTGGCAGATGTAATGGGTGGCTCAACAATTATAAGGCCATATTAGTATCTGCATCGGAGACTTCATTACAAGTTCCATCTGAAATCCCATACAAAATATCACAGCGTGATGCACCAGTAAATGTCAGACACCATGCTGGAAACCCAACGATCCCCATTAAAGTCATAATAACTGTCTAGACTGCCTATATGCCACCTTCTCTACAGTGGTTATGTGTACGTCTAAGGTGAGAGATGTCTCTGCCATAGCCCAGTGTTATATAACTAAGGTCACCTGTCTTCTTAGAGTCAATGTCTCTTTTGAGCGCTCTCCTGGCTAGTACGGAGGTTATTCTGGGGCACAGCCCGGGCAGAAGCTTTCATTGGCAGCCTTATGCCCATGGCTGCCATCCCTTCTTCTTTCTGCAGGGTTTGTACATCTGGGATACGTTTCAGTTCTCCCCGTAGCTCTGCAACATAAACTCAGTGTATTCAATGTGACGCAAGGAACATAAGAGATGGCGATGAGGATGGTGATAGTATCACGAGAGTCTGGACTGGCATGTACACCTATGATGAGAGGACAGATGAAGCATACGCTATGTTATGTAATGAACCTCACATGGGACAGAGGACAGGCTTATACATGGTTAGTCCTTGTGTCAGGTGGAGACTGGAGCTACGGGGGTGAGATCCAGTAATGTCATATAGTGTACAATAGATGCACAGTGAAGTCATCCCGTTATAAGATGAGATTATGGCATCTCATAAGGTGCAGGAGGTCTATAGACCCTGACATAGGCCATGAGTATTTTTGATCCTCTTTCCCTCCTGACCTGTTTGTTGGCTATATAATAGACACCAATGCTTAAGAGAGGGGGGCTCAAGAGGGGCATGGGTCCCATAAGAAATAATTGGCTGCCACCTTAGGAAGCAGCCAAGGAGGGAAAACCGGAATTGTGACCTGCTGTGATTCTGGATCTGTAATTCCAGTATGCAGGAGGGGACAGAGTAGTATGATCCGTCTATGGCCCAGTGCCCCCGTTATGTATACACTTTACACGTGTGGGTACAGCCTATTCTCTTTTCATCCTTGTTCCAGAGATTACACACACGAGCAGATATTACATAATGCAAAGTAACACGTCTGCAATATGCAGATATTCCCTGTAGCTGTAACGGCAGGATCCCAGGGCAGCATGTACTGTAACACAGTGAGTCAGCTCCTGGGTCCACTCCAGAGTCCCAGTCACCGGGCCGGGGTGCTTTCCAGGGCTCCATTATATGAAGCAGTAAAACATTTATACAGCTGAACGTTCAAGAACAGAGAGATGGATCTAGTGATGCTGCGCAGGGGCCATCAACCCCTTTCAATATAAACTTAAAATAATGGCAATTTTGGTATCGATTCAGCACCACAAATCCTCAGCTAATTGCAGAATTAAAAAAAGAAAAAGAAAAAAAAAAAGAGCACCAAATTTCACCCCTTCAATGTATAAGTTATAGGTGCCACAACAGGCTCAGTATGGATTTGCACAGGAAAAAAAAAATATCACAAGTCAGAACGTACCCTGATAAAAAAAACATTTGTACAACCTCTGGCAAATATTTTGAACTCCGTGCACTTAAAGGATATCACCAGGTTTATAGTGAATCCACATATCCCAGATATGACACCAAACATTATTAGCGGAGCACGAACTGGAGAGAGTGGAACGGCTGCACATCCAATCTATGGCTGATACTAATGCCGCTAGGCCTATATTAAAAATCAACACCAGAGTGTTAGCGGAGCGTTTGCTAGGTGCGGGGATTCCAGGATTGGTGCCAGGAGTTGTAATACAAAGTGACTCCTTCTCTACCCCTGTAAATACCCCCGATGAGTGAGGCCTTTTATGTGGTCTTGTGCCCTCCGTAGGATGATCCTCGCTCACGCTCGGCTCCTGGTTTAGAAGACACATAATCCCTCTCCTCACCATGTTTGCTCTGGTCTCAGCGGCTCCTCGGTTTGGGTACTTTTCTTGGAATATTTCCCGTTCCTGGAATGAAAAATTGTGAAGCGGCCAAAAGCATTAGATCTCCTGCTGATATTGGCCAGGACAACGCCTGGGAACATTAACCCTTGTGCATCTGGGCCGGTAATGTTCATCTGATTCTGTTGATGGTGGACCCGTAGTATTACACAGATCTGGCTATAGTCCAATGACCAGCAGCCAAATGTTGGAAGCCAAGTAATGGATACGACTAATGGTCACATGTTATTGCCACCTCTACAGTGTGTGTCGTTCTATGGGACTGCACTTGCAGGACTTCTGCAGGAAACGTTGGTGTCCAGTATTGATGATTCTGGTGATAAACCACCATGGCTGTGTTATGAGGAGAGGTGTTGTAGGGGGGAATGGTAGGCAGGACATGTGCACCCGATGCTGGGGACTCCAATGTATTTAGTAGAAAACCTCAGGTAGCAAACTTTTTTTCTGATGGAAAGTTTAGCTATGTCACCAGATGACCCATCACTCGCTTTCACGACCTGTGTACTGCATTGAGAGTTTATACAGGGATCGGAGGCCAAAGAACATCACTGGTGATCTAGAGTTCCTGAAGAGGACGGTCAGTACCAGTCATTGATGGTCCTTATCACTGCCACATATCATAGTAATGCACATCCCGCTGTGATCTTCCTTTTAGCCAATACTAGTACAACTAAGGATCCAAAACAATGCTGGCAGTAGTGTTCTTACTGGGCACCTTACTGGTAATTTATGATGAATACAGCCTATACTGGCATCAGAACCAGTCACGCGATGAGACATTTGCTCCAGTTGTCAGATCAACTTGTGCCAGTTTAATATTGGACCCCCTTTCACCATTGGAAGGTTCTCATTTATCACCATTGATATGATCTTTTTCCTTTTTTGAGGACCACATATTATGTCCACAATATTTTGTCCGCAATCTTCAAATGCATCCGTATTTATGCAGATTCATAAAAGTGGAACATTGCCTGTTAAAGTGGCTGCCAGGAGGAGCTACACCTGTGATATCAGAATTACGGATCCATATTTTGTTGTCATCTCCGTAACATCCACAAATTACAGATGCTCCCATAGACTTCTGCTGGTGTGTCCGTGCCTGGATCATGGCTAAATCACGGATCCATAAAATTATGAAATAGGGCCACAGAAGGACCATACGGCCTCAACTCCCGTAATTGCGATCCCATAGGTTTCTATGGCCCTATTCATACATCCAGAATATTATGGATCCATGATCACGGACACGCCAATAAAAGTTTATGGAAACACCTGTCATTTGCGGACATTACAGAGGTAACAACAAAATATTGATCCAGAATTCTGACGTCACAGGTGTAGCGACTCCTAAAAAGCGATTTTTACAAGCACTGTCCCACTTTTATGGATCCTCAAAAAATACGAATGCATTAATAATGCATTTTTGTGGACCGCAGATGAAAAATTGCATAAATTTGCAAAAAAAGGAACATGTGAAAGTAGTCTCAGAAGTTTTGTGAAATACTCCAAGTTCCCCATAACTATCTATTCTCATACCCCCCTCACTAGGTTGGGGTATACATTCACACTATGTATGGCCCAGCAAAGCCATAACCTTACAACGAGCATCATTCTTTTTGATTTAGATCTTTTTATGGGGGGGGGGGGGGGGGGGGGGGGGGAGTCCTCACAAGCACTGGTCAAAGCACAGGGCCCCCTGACCTGTACGAGGAATGTTTCATTTCACAATATGTTTAGACGGCCAAAAACAAAAAACAATAAACTGCATTTGGTCTTAATCAGCCCCTCGGCAGTGTTACTCATGATGCAGCAGATAACTATGAAAAAGGGCCCTATTACACAGCCTGATGACCTTCTGTAAGCTCGTGCAGATCTCCTAGGTGCTTGCCTACTGAGCCCATACACTGCCCGATATTTGGACACCAAGGGCTGCATGGACATTGTTAGCAATGTCCATGCAGCCCTTGTTAAAAATAAAAATACTTGTCAACAACGGAGCACTCATGTGCTCTCTATGGAGAGGGAGGGGGTAAGCTACAGTCTGAGAGCTATGGCTGCAGCTTCTCTCTCCCTGAACAATGGTGATTTTCCATTATGCCCGACCCCTATCACGATCAACAAGTCCAGCGTCGGCACAGGCAAGTGCCGAGGTCCACAGCACCTCTAGGGGCCCAGTGTTCAAATGTTCAGCCCGCTCACTGTAGTGCAAGTTGAGGGGCTGAACATCAGAAGACACAGGAGAGGGAGCAGGACCTGCACATAGAGGGAAAAGGGTGAAGGACCTGACCATGTGACCCAAAGGTCCTCAACCTTACAGTGTGGAGAGCAGCCTGACAAAGAGGAAGAGGGAGAAGACTGAGCTGTAAGTGCTGCGTGTCAGTCAGTGTCTGAGTGTGTCAGTCTGTCTGTGTCAGTGTCAATCATATGTGTTTGTGTATGTTAGTGGTGTCTCAAGTGATTATGCATAGTGTGTCGATGATGGGTTCATAGTAGATGGATAAGCGACCCACTAAGGCTCTGTTGCCCGAAGGTCCGCAAAAACCTGGAGCCAGCCCTGATGACCAACATCATCTGTTGGTGGCTAGTCAGGAGAGGTCCATACACCTCATACCGACCCTCGAGCGGCGGGTACGGCTGACAAAAGTATAAGGTGTATAAGGACCTTAAGACCATTCCCATCCAGACTACATCTGGCCCTTAAACTGCTTTATCTTTGCAAAAGTTCAAAAATTTCACAATGTATTAAACATATTGTCAGTGTCTTGACTTCTTAAATATATTGTATTGCCTTCTTATTGATGTCTTTTCTTTTCAATATCTTTTCTTTTTTATATCCTTTTCTTGTCATTTTGTCTTATTGCTGATGTCTTTTTTTCGTCGATGTCTTATCTTCTCGTTTTTGACACACTGTCTTCTTGTTAACAACTTGTTAGATTTTTAAAGCCAATAAGGACCCTGACACTCCAGTACTGAACAAACTGCCCACCCCGATGGTTGGACGATACATCAGGATCAACCCACAGACCTGGTTCGAGAATGGTACCATCTGCCTGAGAGCAGAGATTCTAGGATGCCCTCTTCCAGGTGCGTGATCACTTAAGATATATCTCAAGTCAAAAACAAGCTTTAAAGACAATAGTTCAGGTGAAAAAATCTTTCTGTGAGTGACAGTATTTTTTGAAAGGTCACAATAAGATGACCACTGTTGCTGTTTTTTAATCTATGCACGATAGAAATAGTCATTTCAACCAGAGTTTTCAATATGGCGTCACTAGATTTACAAGTCCTTGTAGACTAAATAGAAACTTTTGGTTTGCCACAGCAGTAGACTTTAACGAAAAGATCACTGGGTTTGACCCTGTGCAACATCCTCAAAAAACACTTGATAGTCTCCCACCCCTAGCTTGGTGCTTTTGTCGCAGATACCTGACCCTACCTCTGATGTCAGGAAGGGTCTGTTACATCATTACTTGACTGATTCAGAGACAATGGAAGTCAACTGTACCCCCTTCCATAAATGAATGGGTATCTGAATTGGATTTCCTATACTCAAGGGAGTCCCTGGTGGCAGAGGAACATGAGAGGGCATTGAGGAAACCTGGTTGACTTGGACCCTCTATAAAAGTGGTCCTCTTTTTGCTAACTGGCTAAGCTGAACTATTTAGCCTTGGAGATAACTGTTCTAAACAAATAAATAGCTGTTGATTTCTCTTCTTTGTGGGTCCTTCCCTGGTAGTACACGCCCACCTTTTTCTCGTCTTTCATCTGCTTTCCTCTGTGTCTGTGGAGGCTTTCTGGCTTTTATTATTTCACTGTGGGTTCTCTTTCCCCTGGTTTAGGCCACTTTATTACCCTGAATTTTGCTTATTTAGGGTATGTGCACAGAACAGAATTTAGACGGAACACCCGTTGCTGATTTAACTGCTCGCACCCACTCATTGTCTATGGCGGCCGCGAACATCTCTGCTGCTCCCGTAGGCTTCATTCTATGGTTTGCCAGATTCTGCCGTCCGCCTGAAGAATGAGCAGGTTTATTCTTTGGGCAGACGGCGGAATCTGGTAAACCATAGAATGGAGTGTGTGGGAGCAGCGGAGATGTGCACGGCCGCAAGCGGGTGCAAGCTGTGGAATCCGCAACGGGTTTTCCGTTGGGAATCTGTTCTGTGCACATACCTTAACCTAGCAGTTCTAGAATTGTTGGGTATTCTGACACAGCCTACTTAGGTTTGCGGAAAGTTCTTTCTATATTTTCTTATGGTTGTCGGCAAAAGATGGACATTTTGCCATTAGAACAATATGTAATTGCTTGCAGTAGTTTGTATAACCTTGCCTTATTTCATTACCATGTTTCTGTATGCAGGTAACGGACACTTTACGCCCAGGGGCGGATTAACTTTACCATAGGGCCCGGGCTGTTCACAAAGCCTGGGCCCCCCAACCCCACTGTAACTATTCATAGTACAGGATAGATAATGTCATGATGCCCTGATTTGTGCAAAATTGTGGTAAAAAGGAAGGTTTTTTTTGCAAGTCATGGCAGAACTTTAGCCAGGAGACAGTACACCACTGAAAGTATAAGTCTTTTTGGGTGGCCATGGGCCCCCCTAGAGCTCAGGGCCCCGGGCTACCACCAGAAACGGATCTATTAAAATCCACTACTGTTAACGCCTTCACTGAGCTTTATTGTATTACTTGTATTACTCTGTTCTTTTTGTTTTTCCCCGGGATTGGTTTGGGAGTATCGTTCACCTGCTTTGACCTCTGTTTCTAAAATAGCTTAATAAATACCAATTTAAAAAAAAACTTTATAAGGGGTCCAATTATGAATGTGTTATTTTCTTCCAAAAAGAAGAGGAAAATTTTAATAGGCTACAAACTTTCCCTTAGTTTTCAGTACCCTGCGCAAGTGGGGGCAGGGAAAAGACTCGGGTCAAAGTGAGATTGTGGCTTTTTTTTTCACAGATCCAAACACTGTTTTCATGTGGGAACAGGAACCACAGCCGACTGACAAGCTGGAGTTTAAACACCACAACTACAAGGAGATGCGTAAAGTGAGTATCAACACAACGACAACTGCAGACAACATAAGAGGTTTCTTCCAGAAACAGTTACTCACGCGTTGATTAGTTGTGTGTAGTACTGCAGTTGTTTTTTGGTGAAAAAAAAGCATTTTTATTGATTTAGTACAACTTTGATCTGCATGTAGAAATTAGTTGTGAGTTATCCCAGAGTACAGAAGGTGCAACAGCAACCCACAGGTGCAAGAGCTTACCGTACATACTCCTCCCACTGTACACACGGTAAACACCTGCCCTGTAGATATTAAAAATTAAAATATAAATTTTTTTTTTGAAAAAGTGAGGATCTTAGCAAACTATTTGATCAAAGAGAGCGCACCATGTCACCACGTCAAGGCGTCCCCAGAGACACGGTCCCTACTCTAGCATTTTCACACTAGCAATGGCCTCTCCTGGGCTGAATAAGCCTACAACTGGGCAGATAGGAGCCAAATGAGCTCTTTTATAGCAGCCACACCCCTCACAACCTGCAGTGTGAACAGAGTCATAGATGTGCTGCCAAAATTTCCCTTTTTATCCCAGAGTCATCACAACTATAAAGTGCTGGGCTGCCGGCTGATCGAGGCTGAATCATGCATTATCTAATGTCTATTGAGAATTTTTTTTTTTTTTTTACAGCTAATGAAGAGGGTAAATGAGGACTGTCCAAATATCACACGTGTCTACAGCATCGGCAAGAGCTACCTTGGGCTCAAGATGTATGTGATGGAGATATCAGACAACCCAGGACAGCATGAGCTGGGTAAGACAGGGAAACAATGATATATCTATATTAAAATATGGATATTTGTTCTAGAAGTCAAAATAGATGGAGAGACATTAATGATACTACACTACTATAGTTCACTGGGATATTTGCAGTCCTCCTAGCCAGGTTACAATACATTGGAGGCTTCGGTTGTAACAAACAATAGATACTGACAAGGTCTTATATTACAGGGGAGCCCGAGTTTCGCTATGTGGCCGGGATGCACGGGAATGAGGTGGTGGGTCGAGAGTTGATGTTGAACCTAATGGAATATCTGTGTCAGGAGTACAAGAAGGAAAACCCTCGAGTCATGAGACTTATAACAGAGACTCGTATACATCTCCTGCCCTCTATGAACCCAGATGGATATGAAATGGCCTACAAACTGGTACTGTTCCCCCTTTTCCACTTCACCTAGACCCCTCTGTAACACAGTGCATGGCACTGATGGTGTTGTCTTCTTTACTAGGGCTCTGAGCTGTCAGGCTGGGGCATTGGACGCTGGAATTACCAAGGACTTGATCTAAACCACAACTTTGCTGATCTGAACACTCCCCTGTGGGAAGCAGAAGACAATAATCAGGTCCCAGATCAGTTCCCCAATCATTATATTCCAATCCCAGAGTACTACACCATGGAAAATGCCACAGTAAGTAACCAGAGGTGATAGTATCCTACCACATATACTGTATCTGCGGCACACATTAACCATGAGCAACTTTACGTCCAATCATAATTTACAGATTTACAGATGTATTTCTAGATTTCACATTCTTCCTGTTCCAGGTGGCTCCGGAGACACGTGCCATCATTGACTGGATGCAGAAAATCCCATTTGTCCTTAGTGCTAACATGCATGGTGGAGAGCTTGTGGTGTCCTATCCCTTTGACATGGCACGCTCTTACTGGATGGCCAAGGAACTGACCCCCACGGCTGATGATTCCATGTTCCGCTGGCTTGCCACAGCCTATGCCTCCAGTCACCGCATTATGGCTGATGACAACCGCAGGATCTGCCACTATGATGACTTTATGAGGGTCGGAAATATCATTAATGGAGCTAACTGGCACACAGTGGCAGGGAGTAAGTGACATGCCCCATCCCATGAAGTTGTCACTGACATCTGTCTCTTATCTCTATGTAACCATGTCTTCTCCTCCACTCAGGTATGAATGACTTCAGCTACCTCCACACCAACTGCTTCGAAATAACGGTGGAGCTGTCCTGCGATAAATTCCCACATGAGATTGAACTCCCAACTGAGTGGGAGAACAACAAGGAGTCTCTGCTTCTCTACATGGAGCAGGTCTGTAACTACATAAATATATCCAGATTTAATTAAAAAAAATAATAATAAAAAGGGAGGAATGGGTTCAGACAACTACATAGTTAGTAAGGTTAAAAAAAGACAATAGTTTACCAAGTTCAACCTATAATCCTGTGTTGATCCAGAGGAAGGCAAAAACCCTTAAGTGGAAGGTTCCTCTTGGTAAGTCTGGTGAGGGCCAGGCATTGCCTTGGTCTGTTGGGTGATGCTCCAGTAGAAAAAGTTTGAGAAGCACTGTAACCCACCCATTTCCCTAATGACCCTGGTCGCCCTCCTCTGCACCCACTCCAGGTCAGCCATGTCCTTCTTATATCCTGCCCACCAATACCCCCAGGGTAGAACCTTACATTTATCCACATTAAACTTTATTTGCTATTTCTCTTCCCAAGCCTCCAGCTTCTCAAAATCCCTCTGTAATATTATATTATCCTTCTCTGTGGTGATTACTCTACCCAGTTTAGTGTCACCAGGAAAAATTGGGATTCTAATCTGTAGTGCCTCTACAAGATCATTCATATATTAAAAAGTGACCCTGATACTGCCCTCTGCGGTATCCTATCAATTACTTATATTTTATCCTAGTCCCAGCAGATGTGGTTGGTAAATCTACAATAACTGCATGTAAACTTTCCTGGGATAAAAACATATCTATCCTAAAGGTAATAAAAAAAATAATACGGGGTATACTAGATGGACCAGGTGGTCTTTTTCTGCCAACTTTATTTGTTTCTATGATTCAATTAATTCTTGAGAATACTAAAGCTTCCCCCCCCCCTTTTTTTTAGGTGCATCGTGGGATTAAAGGCGTTGTGCGTGATAAGGATACAAACCAAGGAGTCCCAGAGGCAGTCATAGTGGTGGATGGTCTCAACCACGATATCCGTGCAGGTAATCATGTATCTATAAGCCTGTATAGTCACTATAGTTACTTTCTTCCTGAAACAGCGCCACTCTTGTTCTTGGTTTATGTGTGGTCTTGCGGCTCAGATCCATAGAAGTGAATGGAGCTAAGTTGTAATACCACACACAAAACCTGAGGATAGGACTGGTGCTGTTTTTTTTCGTTTTTTTTTTTTTTTTTAAAGTAATTGTGATCTTCTGATCTTGGATATCCCCTTCAATGGCCAGTGTCCTGGAATTTGGGCAAATTGACTTATTTTAAGAAAACAGGGACAAAGATAATGGAAGAACATTAAAATATATGTATGAATTAATATTTGATAGTTCTTCACAATTCACAATGGGTACTATTGGTTTGAATTTCCTGCCATTTCTTTGGCAATTTGTCTGGGAGCGTCAAATGACTGACAACTTTCTTAGCCAATCGCAGCTGAGCAAGCTGTGAGTCATCCTAAGATATAGTAGGCGGGGGGCTGGCTAAACTGAGGGACGCTAAATGGCGTCCGCAAAAGATTCCGTGGTTGACAGGAGTTAGGTAAGTATGACTTTAATCACACTTTTAGGGGGGGGAGCTGGTAAAGGGGACAAGAAAACAGATTAACATGCATCACAAAGTTATACAATTTCAACGTGTATTAATTAACAAAAATAAAAAAAAAGTTTTACCGGAGTTCTCCTTTAAGCCCTAAGGGTGCGTTCACACCTACAGGATCCGCAGCAGATTTGATGCTGTGTTCAGTTATTTAAATGAAATCTGCTGTGGATCTGCAGCAGAAAATCAGCTGCAGATCCGGTAAGTGTGAACGTACCCTAAAGGAGTTTTCCTAGAAAGGACACTCATCACCTTTTTTAGGACAGGTGACAAGTGTCTGATTGGTGGAGGTCTGAATGCTGGAGGGACCCCCAACTGTTCACGAGGAAAAGGGGTCTGATGTCCCCTGCTGGCCAAATGGCACAATGGTTAGAAATACTGTACGTGAAGCAATTGCATTCAACTCAGAAATTCCAAACTTAAATCATGTACAGTAGTTGTGCTTGGTTTTCTGGCCTGCTTCTCAGCCTACAAGTCTCTCCTCTCCTTATGTCCTGGTCAGTCAAGAGACACTGTATTCCCATTGACACGCTGAACACTGCACCAAGACGTACAAGCAGGATCCAAAGTGTTCCTGAATGCCCTCCATATACATCCCGTTGCATACACCTTGTAATAACACGGCATATGTGTGCATTATGTTCTAATGCAAAACATTGTATATTCTCTTCTAGCTGTTGATGGCGATTACTGGCGTCTTCTGAACCCAGGAGAATACGAAGTCACAGCAAAAGCAGAGGGATATCACCCATCTACTAAGTCCTGTCGTGTCACCTATGAAGACCGCCCAACCATTTGTGATTTCTACATATCCAAGACCCCAAAGCAACGCTTGAAGGAGCTGCTGGCCAATGGTAAGAAGCTGCCCAAAGAGCTTCTGCTACGTCTACGTCAGCTAAGGAACCGCAAGCTAAAGTCCAAGAGCCCCAAGTGAATGGCCGGAAAGTGAAAACCAATGACAAACAGCAATAGGGGAGGAACAAGCAGAGATCAACAACCCGACAAATTCAAGTCCCTCTGTCCAATGACATAATCTTTAGGACTTCTGCTTCCCAGTGTAGGACTGGGAACATTGGAAAACGGTTTCAGACATTTATAATTAAAAAAAAAAGCTGCTATATGCTTAATGCAGGTCGGGAAGACCAAGTCCTGGAGAAACTTCCGTAAGATATTGCAGTAGGTTGTCTTTCTAGGCGAGAATCTTCCAACCAATCTAATCTGGTAAAATGGTTAAGAATGTCCTCGTAGAGTGGAGCCTTCTCTCTATGTCTTGGGATGAAGTCCATTTGGTATGAAGACACTGATCCAGACAGATTTCCCATTGACCTAGTCACTACTTAAAGCCTATCTCCATTTGCTCCACAATGTCCCCAACCTCATGGTCGGCACACAGACCTTACTTTGCCTTCTTTTTTATCATTTCTTTTGCAAACTTCTCTTCTCTTCCTGGAAAAAAGAATCTATGTCTGTGTGGCCTGGAGAGTCTCCCATATAGATAAAACTTTACATGACTGATTTCAATGACCTGAAATTACTTACAGGAATAGTCAGGCTGTGGAGCTAGGCTTTAAGGTACAGTATGTTCTATGAATCTCTGGCAGACGTGTGAGCATTGAGACTGTGATGTTCTGACAGGCTGGGTCTGCTTAGAACAAGTCATGTACAGGAATAACGTTTACTACTTATACTTGGAGGAGATGCTGGCATTGATATATATCTATGTACTTGCTAGTCAAGTAATATCAGTAGGAAATATTAATAAACATTACTGCTTCAATCTGTGTGTGTGACTCAATAATAAAATATGCACAAAGCCCGATGAGGAGCAATAGCCGACCACCGCATCACCGCATTGAATATTGTTACACTGAAGGTATAGTTCTGTATGAAGTGAGCTCCCCCTAGTGGTGGTCCTGTGGAGGAGTAGGAGAATAGGAGCTCAGTGTTAGGGTTCTTTTACATGCACAGATAAATTGCTTAATCGCTTGTTTAGCGAAGGACAAGCAATGACTTTTTTTTCTTTTTAACGATAGGTGTTCAGGAGAGAAGATAAATCGCAATAAAAAGTCAATGTGATCGTAATTGTGTCTATATTCTGTGAATATTTGTAATTGCGTTCGTATCTATACACTGTGAATGACGAGTGTTTACACTGAAAGACTTGAGAATAGAGATGAGCCAACCTGGAGCATGCTTGAGTCCATCTGAACCTGAACTTTCGGCATTTGTTTAGCTGGGGCTGCTGAAGTTAGATAAAGCCCTAAGGCTATGTGGAAAACATGGATATAGTCATTGGCTGTATACATGTTTTCCAGACAACCTTAGAGCTTTATCCAACTTCAGTAGCCCCGGCTAATCAAATGCCAAACGTTCGGATCGACTCGAACCCGAACCCGGTTCACTCATCTCTACTTGAGAAAGATTAACGTTCGGGTTTGAGGACAGCTCAAAAGATGCGATCAGCGACTTTCGTTCATAGTTTGATTGCTGCCGCGTTTACACCAGAGGATTTATGTAAACAAATTAATGTTTTTTTGCATAATAATCCTGTGTAAAATGCCCTTAAGAAATACTGAGCTATGTGAGCAGAGCCTGTCCCTAAGATCCTGTCCTCTGACACCAGCAGGGCCTGTCCCTTAGATACCATCCTGTGACATCAGCAAAGCCTATCCGTAAAGTCCTGTCCTACGATCTCAGCAGAGCCTGTCCCTAAGGTCCTGTCCTATGATCTCAGCAGAGCCTGTCCCTAAGGTCCTGTCCTATGATCTCAGCAGAGCCTGTCCCTAAGGTCCTGTCCTATGATCTCAGCAGAGCCTGTCCCTAAGGTCCTGTCCTATGATCTCAGCAGAGCCTGTCCCTAAGGTCCTGTCCTATGATCTCAGCAGAGCCTGTCCCTAAGGTCCTGTCCTATGATCTCAGCAAAGCCTGTCCCTAAGATCCTGTCCTACGATCTTAGCAGAGCCTGTCCCTAAGATCCTGTCCTACGATCTCAGCAGAGCCTGTCCCCAAGATCCTATCCTACGATCTCAGCAGAGCCTGTCCCTAAGATCCTGTAATACGATCTCAGCAGAGCCTGTCCCTAAGATCCTGTAATACGATCTCAGCAGAGCCTGTCCCTAAGATTCTGTCCTGCAACCTCAGCAAAGCCTGTCCCTTTCGAGTTAGACTGTCATAGATCAGCAGTATAATCGCTACAATGACAAAGCTGCACCAGCGGACAGAGTCTAAGGGGCCGTTGGGCTCCACCAGCACCCACTGCAAGGTGGGCTGGACTTGCTGCGGCAGGCGACCCCCAGGTCGCTACCCCTGGCTTGGCTTGCTAGTAGTGGGGGACGAGGTGCAGCTAAAGACACGTAGGTAGAAAGGCAGACACCAGAACTCACATATGCACCATACCCCGGTATATAGACATATACAGCTGACCCATACACCATACACCGGTATATACACATATACAGCTGACCCATACACCATACACCGGTATATACACATATACAGCGGACCCATACCCCGGTATATACACATATACAGCTGACCCATACCCCGGTATATACACATATACAGCTGACCCATACCCCGGTATATACACATATACAGCTGACCCATACCCCGGTATATACACATATATACAGCTGACCCATACACTGTACCCCTGTATATACACATATATACAGCTGACCCATACACCATAAAAATTATCCTTATGTGGAGTTGCCCTTGTACATCTTCAATAAATTGTTCAGCTATCGGCTATCCCTTCTGACCGCTGCTGATCCTCTCCATAAACATGAACGTTCAAGCACGGCCAAGTGATCCTGTGTTGTCTATGGGGAGCGGTAACAGAGGGGCTGGGCGGTGATATTATATCACATCGTATGTTGATGGTCGGTCAGAAGAGCCCAATACACCTTATACCACTGGCTGAACCAGTCAGGACTGCGGCTACCTGCCCTAATCCAGAGAACGTTTCATGGTCGGAGTGGTCACACCACTTTTACAACGCTCTCAATCTACTTCGTCTATGGTTATGGGGGTTACGAAAATCCATTAAAATCTCACCAAGTGCTGAGCTCAATACTGAACAGGAGGCCGGACAGTCCGACATTACACCAAACAAAAAGCACAAACATTGGATATTAACAACTCACAGCGCAGTGTGAACACGGCCCTAGTGCTGCAGTATACAGAGCTGTACCCCAGTATATACTCATATCGTGGCATATACAGCTGACCCATATGCTGTACCACAGCATATACACATATACAGCTGACCCATGCCCCGGTATATACACATATACAGCTGACCCATACACCATACCCCGGTATATACACATATACAGCTGACCCATACACCATACCCCGGTATATACACATATAGAGCTGACCCATACCCCGGTATATACACATATACAGCTGACCCATACCCCGGTATATACACATATACAGCTGACCCATACACCATACCCCGGTATATACACATATACAGCTGACCCATACCCCGGTATATACACATATACAGCTGACCCATACCCCGGTATATACACACATATACAGCTGACCCATACCCCGGTATATACACACATATACAGCTGACCCATACACCGGTATATACACACATATACAGCTGACCCATACACCATACCCCGGTATATACACATATACAGCTGACCCATACCCCGGTATATACACATATACAGCTGACCCATACACCATACCCCGGTATATACACATATACAGCTGACCCATACCTCCGTATATACATATACAGCTGACCCATGCCCCGGTATATACACATATACAGCTGACCCATACACCATACCCCGGTATATACACATATATACAGCTGACCCATACACCATACCCCGGTATATACACATATACAGCTGACCCATACCCCGGTATATACACATATATACAGCTGACCTATAACCCGGTATATACACATATATACAGCTGACCCATACCCGGTATATACACATATATACAGCTGACCCATACACCATATCTCGGTATATAGACATATACAGCTGACCCATACCCCGGTATATAGACATATACAGCTGACCCATACCCCAGTATATACACATATACAGCTGACCCATACCCCGGTATATAGACATATACAGCTGACCCATACCCCGGTATATAGACATATACAGCTGACCCTTTCCCCCGGTATATACACATATACAGCTAACTGCAGTCACGCTATCAGCACTAGGAATTGCAGTGCTCCTATATACCATGTTTTACGGTAATAGCCAGGACTAGTTAGTTCCAGGCTCCAGAATGTGCCAGGAAGATCATAGGGTGACATCTACATGTGAGACTAAACAATGTCAACTCTTAACCCCTTCAGGTCCATTCACCCACTGTTAACCCCTTCAGATCCACAACTGTTCAATTCCCCCACTGTTAACACCTTCACATCCACTACAATCTAATTCATCCACTGTTAACCCCTTTAGATCCACAACACTTCAATTCACCCACTTTTAACCCCTACACATCCACCACAGTTTAATTCATATACTGTTAACCCCTTCAGCTCCAGGAATATTTTATTTTTTTCTAACTATATGTAATTTTTAACACCTGAAAACCAGGCTCATTTTAATTTATTTCTCTTATTTGTCTTAGACATAGAGGAACCATTTTTACTGTACGGATTCGGAGTAATGTGATGGTAAAGTGTCTATTTGGGGTTATATGTCGCACATTTTGAAGTCCAATAAAATCAGGAAATCAAATTGTTGTCCAATCTCGTTACCATATCCTAGAAGAGCGCTTACTCTCGTCCAGGTTCTGTGATTTTCAGACATTTTTACTGTAGGGATTTGGAGTAATGTGATGGTAAAGTGTCTATTTGGGGCTATACACCTGATAATTTGAAGTCTAATAAAATTACGAAATCAAATAGTTCTCCATCTTGTTCTTGTTGTTGGACGCTCTTGGTAGACGACTTCCAATCCCAGGAGGGACCAGTTTCATGGCTGATGGAAGATAACCATTAAGAGACTTTTTTCAGGACTGTTCTTCTGTTCTAGTTTAATAAGTCTATGTTCCTTTTAAGTTTAGGTTAGGGACTGGCAGGAGAATGAGGACCCTTGATGTGGCTTGCGAGCTTACGATATTTCTTGCCTATTTTTTTCTTCTAGTTTTCAACGGTAAAAGATATCTACTAATACCTCATTGAAGATTGGACATCGAGCCATCAAGGAGCCCCACTAGACTAAAGCTGCTTTCACATGCAGCAGATTTTAGGCAGATTTTCTGCAGCAGATTGTCTGTTGCCAAACCAAAGTCAACCTGAAGTTTCAAATCTGCTGTAGAAAATCTGCATCAAATCCGCAGTGTGTGAAAGCACCCTTACTATTCTGCAAGTCTTCCCAAGTGCATTATAGGGCAATGCAGCTGCCACTGACTGACAGCTACTTACCGCCCTAGCGGTCTTGTTTCTGCCATCTAATAAAGAGTGCTGAGGGGCCTGTGTGAGCTGCTGGCGCCTGCTGATGCCCCTCCCCCATGCTTTTATAGAAGAAGTCTGGCTAAAACATTTTTGTATTGTTATTGTATTGTCACTCAAACGTTATACAAATCCCCAATATACACCTATTACGGGAAATGCTTAGGATGCGCTTTTTTCTCTGCACTTACTACTGCATCAAGGCTTCACTTCCTGGATAACATGGTGATGTCACTTCCTGGATAACATGGTGATGTCACTTCCTGGATAACATGGTGATGTCATGACCCGACTCCCAGAGCTGTGTGGGCTGTGGCTGCCGGAGAGGATGATGGCAGAGAGACACTGAGGGATACAGGGCACTGGAGGAACACTGAGCATCCCCCTGCCATCATCCTCTCCGGCAGCCACAGCCCGCACAGCTCTGGGAGTCGGGTTGTGACATCACCATGTTATCCAGGAAGTGACATCACCATGTTATCCAGGAAGTGACATCACCATGTTATCCAGGAAGTGACATAACCATGTTATCCAGGAAGTGACATCACCATATTATCCAGGAAGTGACATCACCATGTTATCCAGGAAGTGACATCACCATGTTATCCAGGAAGTGACATCACCATGTTATTCAGGAAGTGAAGCCTTGATGCAGTAGTAAGTGCAGAGAAAAAAGCGCTTCCTAAGCATTTCCCGTAATAGGTGTATATTGGGGATTTGTATAACTTTTGGGTGACAATACAATAACAATACAAAAATGTTTTAGCCAGACTTCTTCTATAAAAGCATAGAGGTCGGCACGGGGGACGGGCATCAGCAGGCGCCAGCAGCTCACACAGGCCCCTCAGCACTCTTTATTAGATGGCAGAAACAAAACCGCTAGGGCGGTAAGTAGCTGTCAGTCAGTGGCAGCTGCATTGCCCTATAATGCACTTGGGAAGACTTGCAGAATAGTAAGGGTGCTTTCACACACTGCGGATTTGATGCAGATTTTCTACAGCAGATTTGAAACTTCAGGTTGACTTTGGTTTGGCAACAGACAATCTGCTGCAGAAAATCTGCCTAAAATCTGCTGCATGTGAAAGCAGCTTTAGTCTAGTGGGGCTCCTTGATGGCTCGATGTCCAATCTTCAATGAGGTATTAGTAGATATCTTTTACCGTTGAAAACTAGAAGAAAAAAATAGGCAAGAAATATCGTAAGCTCGCAAGCCACATCAAGGGTCCTCATTCTCCTGCCAGTCCCTAACCTAAAAGGAACATAGACTTATTAAACTAGAACAGAAGAACAGTCCTGAAAAAAGTCTCTTAATGGTTATCCTCCATCAGCCATGAAGCTGGTCCCTCCTGGGATTGGAAGTCGTCTACCAAGAGCGTCCAACAACAAGAACAATATGGAGAACTATTTGATTTCGTAATTTTATTGGACTTCAAATTATCAGGTGTATAGCCCCAAATAGACACTTTACCATCACATTACTCCAAATCCCTACAGTAAAATTGTCTGAAAATCACAGAACCTGGACGAGAGTAAGCGCTCTTCTAGGATATGGTAACAAGATTGGATAACAATTTGATTTCCTGATTTTATTGGACTTCAAAATGTGCGACATATAACCCCAAATAGACACTTTACCATCACATTACTCCGAATCCGTACAGTAAAAATGGTTCCTCTATGTCTAAGACAAATAAGAGAAATAAATTAAAATGAGCCTGTTTTTCAGGTGTTAAAAATTACATATAGTTAGAAAAAAATAAAATATTCCTGGAGCTGAAGGGGTTAACAGTATATGAATTAAACTGTGGTGGATGTGTAGGGGTTAAAAGTGGGTGAATTAAAGTGTTGTGGATCTAAAGGGGTTAACAGTGGATGAATTAGATTGTAGTGGATGTGAAGGTGTTAACAGTGGGGGAATTGAACAGTTGTGGATCTGAAGGGGTTAACAGTGGGTGAATGGACCTGAAGGGGTTAAGAGTTGACATTGTTTAGTTAGTCTCACATGTAGATGTCACCCTATGATCTTCCTGGCACATTCTGGAGCCTGGAACTAACTAGTCCTGGCTATTACCGTAAAACATGGTATATAGGAGCACTGTAATTCCTAGTGCTGATAGTGTGACTGCAGTTACTGCTGACTTATACCCCGGTATATACACATATACAGCTGACCCATACCCCGGTATATACACATATACAGCTGACCCATACCCCGGTATATAGACATATACAGCTGACCCATACCCCGGTATATAGACATATACAGCTGACCCATACCCCGGTATATACACATATACAGCTGACCCATAACCCGGTATATACACATATACAGCTGACCCATACCCCGGTATATACACATATACAGCTGACCCATACCCCGGTATATACACATATACAGCTGACCCATACCCCCGTATATACACATATACAGCTGACCCATACACCATACCCCGGTATATACACATATACAGCTGACCCATACACCATACCCCGGTATATACACATATACAGCTGACCCATACCCCAGTATATACACATATACAGCTGACCCATACCCCAGTATATACACATATACAGCTGACCCATAACCCGGTACATACACATATACAGCTGACCCATACCCCGGTATATACACATATACAGCTGACCCATACCCCGGTATATACACATATACAGCTGACCCATACCCCCGTATATACACATATACAGCTGACCCATACACCATACCCCGGTATATACACATATACAGCTGACCCATACACCATACCCCGGTATATACACATATACAGATGACCCATACCCCGGTATATACGCATATACAGCTGACCCATACCCCGGTATATACACATATACAGCTGACCCATACACCATACCCCGGTATATACACATATACAGCTGACCCATACCCCGGTATATACGCATATACAGCTGACCCATACCCCGGTATATACGCATATACAGCTGACCCATACCCCGGTATATACACATATATACAGCTGACCCATACACCATACCCCGGTATATACACATATACAGCTGACCCATACCCCGGTATATACACATATACAGCTGACCCATACCCCGGTATATACACATATACAGCTGACCCATACCCCGGTATATACACATATACAGCTGACCCATACCCCGGTATATACACATATACAGCTGACCCATACCCCGGTATATACACATATACAGCTGACCCATACCCCGGTATATACACATATACAGCTGACCCATACCCCGGTATATACACATATACAGCTGACCCATACACCATACCCCGGTATATACACATATATACAGCTGACCCATACCCCGGTATATAGACATATACAGCTGACCCATACCCCGGTATATACACATATACAGCTGACCTATAACCCGGTATATACACATATACAGCTGACCCATACCCCAGTATATACACATATATACAGCTGACCCATACCCCGGTATATACACATATATACAGCTGACCCATACACCATACCCCGGTATATACACATATACAGCTGACCCATACACCGGTATATACACATATACAGCTGACCCATACCCCGGTATATACACATATACAGCTGACCCATACCCCGGTATATACACATATACAGCTGACCCATACCCCGGTATATACACATATACAGCTGACCCATACCCCGGTATATACACATATACAGCTGACCCATACACCGGTATATACACATATACAGCTGACCCATACCCCGGTATATACACATATACAGCTGACCCATGCCCCGGTATATACACATATACAGCTGACCCATGCCCTGGTATATACACACATATACAGCTGACCCATACCCCGGTATATACACATATACAGCTGACCCATACCCCGGTATATACACACATATACAGCTGACCCATACCCAGGTATATACAGCTGACCCATACCCAGGTATATACAGCTGACCCATACCCAGGTATATACAGCTGACCCATAACCCGGTATATACACATATACAGCTGACCCATACCCCGGTATATACACATATACAGCTGACCCATACCCCGGTATATACACATATACAGCTGACCCATGCCCCGGTATATACACATATACAGCTGACCCATACCCCGGTATATACACATATACAGCTGACCCATACCACGGTATATACACATATACAGCTGACCCATACCCCAGTATATACACATATACAGCTGACCCATACCCCGGTATATACACATATATACAGCTGACCCATACCCCGGTATATACACATATACAGCTGACCCATACCCCGGTATATACACATATATACAGCTGACCCATACACCATACCCCGGTATATACACATATACAGCTGACCCATACCCGGGTATATACACATATACAGCTGACCCATACCCCGGTATATACACATATACAGCTGACCCATACACCATACCCCGGTATATACACATATACAGCTGACCCATACCCCGGTATATACACATATACAGCTGACCCATACCCAGGTATATACACATATATACAGCTGACCCATACCCAGGTATATACACATATATACAGCTGACCCATACACCATACCCCGGTATATACGCATATACAGCTGACCCATACCCAGGTATATACACATATATACAGCTGACCCATACCCCGGTATATACACATATACAGCTGACCCATACACTGTACCCCGGTATATACACATATACAGCTGACCCATACCCCGGTATATACACATATACAGCTGACCCATACCCCGGTATATACACATATACAGCTGACCCATACACTGTACCCCGGTATATACACATATACAGCTGACCCATACCCCAGTATATACACATATACAGCTGACCCATACCCCAGTATATACACATATACAGCTGACCCATACCCCGGTATATACACATATATACAGCTGACCCATACCCCGGTATATACACATATACAGCTGACCCATACCCCGGTATATACACATATACAGCTGACCCATACCCCGGTATATACACATATACAGCTGACCCATACACTGTACCCCGGTATATACACATATACAGCTGACCCATACCCCGGTATATACACATATACAGCTGACCCATACGCCGGTATATACACATATACAGCTGACCCATACCCCGGTATATACACATATACAGCTGACCCATACCCCGGTATATACACATATACAGCTGACCCATACCCCGGTATATACACATATACAGCTGACCCATACCCCGGTATATACACATATACAGCTGACCCATACCCCGGTATATACACATATACAGCTGACCCATACCCCGTATATACACATATATACAGCTGACCCATACCCCGGTATATACACATATACAGCTGACCCATACCCCGGTATATACACATATACAGCTGACCCATACCCCGGTATATACACATATACAGCTGACCCATACACTGTACCCCGGTATATACACATATACAGCTGACCCATACCCCGGTATATACACATATACAGCTGACCCATACGCCGGTATATACACATATACAGCTGACCCATACCCCGGTATATACACATATACAGCTGACCCATACCCCGGTATATACACATATACAGCTGACCCATACCCCGGTATATACACATATACAGCTGACCCATACCCCGGTATATACACATATACAGCTGACCCATACCCCGGTATATACACATATACAGCTGACCCATACACCATACCCCAGTATATACACATATACAGCTGACCCATACCCCGGTATATACACATATACAGCTGACCCATACCCCGGTATATACACATATACAGCTGACCCATACCCCGTATATACACATATACAGCTGACCCATACCCCGGTATATACATATATACAGCTGACCCATACCCCGGTATATACACATATACAGCTGACCCATACCCCCGTATATACACATATACAGCTGACCCATACCCCCGTATATACACATATACAGCTGACCCATACACCATACCCCGGTATATACACATATACAGCTGACCCATACACCATACCCCGGTATATACATATATACAGCTGACCCATACACCATACCCCGGTATATACATATATACAGCTGACCCATACGCCGGTATATACACATATACAGCTGACCCATACACCGGTATATACACATATACAGCTGACCCATACCCCGGTATATACACATATACAGCTGACCCATACCCCGGTATATACACATATACAGCTGACCCATACCCCGGTATATACACATATACAGCTGACCCATACCCCGGTATATACACATATACAGCTGACCCATACCCCGGTATATACACATATATACAGCTGACCCATACCCCGGTATATACAGCTGACCCATACACTGTACCCCGGTATATACCCTTCTATCTCTATATATACAGCCCCTGTATCCTGATCCCCGCCCCTTACAGCACACGTGATACATCTATACACCACATCCCGGGAGTCAACTGTTGCTAGGAAACCACAACGGTTTCGTGGCCTTGTATTCGGGCCGCTACACAACATGTGACCGGATACACCGGGGGATACATCGGGTAACAGCCCGGACCCCGGCCGCACAGTCAGTACAGCGCCTCAGTAGAGCCCACTGCCGGTCAGTATGAGGTGAGCAGGCTCCGACAACATGGCGGCTCCCGCGGAGGCGACCAGTACAACACGTGACGTCAGCAGTGACGTGTGTGCTCCGCGCCGGAAACTGAGGAGACACTGGAGAAGCGCAGGTGAGAGAGGGCGGGGCTGTGTGTGTATACTGTCCTGTATATAATGTGTGGTGTGTGTATACTGTCCTGTATATAATGTGTGGTGTGTGTATACTGTCCTGTATATACTGTGTGTATACTGTCCTCTATATACTGTGTGTATACTGTCTGCTGTGTGTATACTGTCCTGTATATAATGTGTGGTGTGTGTATACTGTCCTGTATATAATGTGTGTATACTGTCCTCTATATACTGTGTGTATACTGTCCTTTATATACTGTCTGCTGTGTGTATACTGTCCTCTATATAATGTGTACTGTGTGTATACTGTCCTCTATATAATGTGTGTATACTGTCCTCTATATACTGTGTGTATACTGTCCGCTGTGTGTATACTGTCCTCTATATGCTGTGTGTATACTGTCCTGTATATACTGTGTGTATACTGTCCTCTATATACTGTGTGTATACTGTCCTCTATATACTGTATGTATACTGTCCTCTATATACTGTGTGTATACTGTCCTCTATATGCTGTGTGTATACTGTCCTCTATATACTGTGTGTATACTGTCCTCTATATGCTGTGTGTATACTGTCCGCTGTGTGTATACTGTCCTCTGTGTGCTGTGTGTGTATACTGTCCGCTGTGTGTATACTGTCCTCTATATGCTGTGTGCTGTGTGTGTATACTGTCCTCTATATACTGTGTGTATACTGTCCTCTATATGCTGTGTGCTGTGTGTGTATACTGTCCTCTATATACTGTGTGTATACTGTCCTCTATATACTGTGTGTATACTGTCCTCTATATACTGTGTGTATACTGTCCTCTATATACTGTGTGTATACTGTCCTCTATATGCTGTGTGTATACTGTCCTCTATATGCTGTGTGTATACTGTCCTCTATATGCTGTATGTATACTGTCCTCTATATGCTGTATGTATACTGTCCTCTATATACTGTGTGTATACTGTCCTCTATATACTGTGTGTATACTGTCCTTTGTGTGCTGTGTGTATACTGTGCTTTGTGTGCTGTGTGTATACTGTCCTCTATATACTGTGTGTATACTGTCCTTTGTGTGCTGTGTGTATACTGTGCTTTGTGTGCTGTGTGTATACTGTCCTCTGTGTGCTGTGTGTATACTGTCCGCTGTGTGTATACTGTCCTCTGTGTGCTGTGTGTATACTGTCCTCTGTGCTGTGTGTATACTGTCCTCTGTGTGCTGTGTGTATACTGTCCTCTGTGTGCTGTGTGTATACTGTCCTCTGTGCTGTGTGTATACTGTCCTCTGTGCTGTGTGTATACTGTCCTCTGTGTGCTGTGTGTATACTGTCCTCTGTGTGCTGTGTGTGTATACTGTCCTCTATATACTGTGTGTATACTGTCCTCTATATAATGTGTGTATACTGTCCTCTGTGTGCTGTGTGTATACTGTCCTCTGTGCTGTGTGTATACTGTCCTCTGTGTGCTGTGTGTATACTGTCCTCTATATGCTGTGTGCTGTGTGTGTATACTGTCCTCTATATACTGTGTGTATACTGTCCTCTATATACTGTGTGTATACTGTCCTCTATATACTGTGTGTATACTGTCCTCTATATGCTGTGTGCTGTGTGTATACTGTCCTCTATATGCTGTGTGCTGTGTGTATACTGTCCTCTATATGCTGTGTGTATACTGTCCTCTGTCCGCTGTGTGTATACTGTCCGCTGTGTGTATACTGTCCGCTGTGTGTATACTGTCCGCTGTGTGTATACTGTCCGCTGTGTGTATACTGTCCTGTCCGCTGTGTGTATACTGTCCGCTGTGTGCTGTGTGTATACTGTCCTCTATATACTGTGTGCTGTGTGTATACTGTCCTCTGTGCTGTGTGTATACTGTCCGCTGTGTGTATACTGTCCTCTGTGTGCTGTGTGTATGCTGTCTGCTGTGTGTATGCTGTCTGCTGTGTGTATGCTGTCCTTAACTCCTTGTATGCTGTTGTACTATATGTAACCTCCTCCTGATATTATATGTATGTATTAATCTGACCTGTATATACAGCCTCTTCCCTATACTATATGTATGTGTGTGTGTATATATATATATATATGTATATATATATATATATATATATATATATATATATATATATATGCCTGACCTATACGTGCAGCCTCCTCCCTATACTAATAGGGACAATACAAGTGGGGACAATAAGTATCTTATCCGCTGCCGACCACCTACACAGAATGGAGAGTGGGGGTAAGATTTCTGGTCGGTAACTTCACTTATGAGAGACAGAATCTGTCGAACATTCCAGATAATCACATTGTAAGATTTATAAAGAATTATCCAACATTTTATTGGAGGATATAAGGTTTTGATCACTGACCGACCAGCAGGACTTCTGCCTCGCACAAAGCTGTAAGTTCCTCTATAGGAAGCTCCTCCTACTCTGCCCTCTAAGGACACCAGAGACACAAATTGTAGCCCTGCACAAGGCTGGGATGGGCTGCAGGACAATAGGCAAGTAGCTTGGTAAGAAGGTAACAACTGTCAATCTTCCTTGGTCTGGAGCTCCATGCAAGATCTCGCCTCCTGGGGTAGGGATGAATACGAAAGGAAGTGAATCAGCCCAGAACTGCACAGGAGGATCTGGTCACTGACCTGAAGAGAGCTGGGACCACAGTCTCACAGATTACCATTAGTAACACACTACACCATCATGGATTATCCTGCAGGGCACACAAGGTCCCCCCGTTCACACCAGCACATGTCCAGGCCCGGGTGACGTCACAAATAACCATCTGGACGATACACAGGAGACATGGGAGGTTGTTGTGTTTTTTTGGGATGAACTCCACTTGTCTTGTTTGGAGAAAGAAGAAGGATGAGTACAACCCAAGAACATAGGAAAGGGAGGACATGATCAAACCTTTAAATATGTTACAGGACTAAATAAAGTTCAAGAGGGAGATGTTTTTAATAAAAAACTGAGGGGAAAGATGAGAAGCAGCGTGAGAAAATATTACCTTACTGAAAGAGTAGTAGATGCTTTGAACAAACTTCCAGCAGATGTTGGTAAATCTACAATAACTGAATGTAACCTGCCTGGGATAAACATATCTCTAGCCTAAGATAATAAGAAAGGAAATACTTATAGGGCCGACTAGATGGAGCAGGGGGCTTTATCTGCCGACAGTCTTCTGTTTCTTTAGGGGCTTTTCTGCAAAGTGGACAGGATGGGACCGTGTATCCCCAAATACAGCAGCCTCCTTCCTTCCGTAAGAGCTGTGAAGATGGGTGGTGGCTGAGTCTTCCAGCTGACAATGACCTGAAGCCCACAGCCGGGGCAACCGAGGAGGAGACCCCCAGCCGGGGCAACTAAGGAACAACTCTGTATGAAGCATTTCATGGTCCTGGAGTGGCCTAGCCTGTCTCCACACCATAAACTTAAATAAAAATCTTTGGAGGTAGCCAAAACCTGAAAGCTGTGGAGAAGATGTGTATGGAGGAGGGGGACACAATCCGTTGTAGGGTCTGCAAACCTGATCAAGGTCTCCAGAAAACGTCCGACCTCTGTAACTGCAAACAAAGGTTTCTGCACCAAATATTAAAGCAATACTGTCACCCCCTTATGGTCCTTTTACACAAAGCCATAAATCAAACAACAATTTGTTTTTTATGCCGATCAACATTTAGACAAAGACATAAGTCGTTTAAAAAAAACTCTCTTAAGATCGATCAAGGCCGTCTCACACACTAGGGTGAATCTGCGTTTAGACAAAGCGATTTAATAATTATCAGCGAGCAAAAAGCAACGATTTGAGAATATGTTAAAAGGCCGATTAACAATTTTCTTGCTCGTCGCTTGATCGCTAGCTGTACTCATGCTGAGAACAGCACATAGAGAATGGTGGGTGACAATATCGATTTAAAGGAAATCTCAGCACTCGCACCCGACCTGAGTCGCTGACAGTGTTGTATAGGTGGTAGCCACCTAGTGGACATGGTATCGCTGATTTCTCTGTCCATGTAACAGAAACAGAATTTTCTTACTGTAATCAAGAGTCAGAAAGGAGTTGCGGCTCTGCGGCTGTGCCGCGCTCTTTCACGCCTAATCCCTGGTTCCTCCCCCCTCTTCCATTTGAATAATAATTTTTTCTCTGCCTCTCACGACTGAAGCTAGTTTGTGTCAGTGTGTGTGTGTGTGTGTGTGTGTGTGTCGCTCTTCCTGGCTATGGCACCTGCACGGGCTTAGGATGCAAGAAACAAAGAGGACTAAGGGACTAAGCGTACCAGACCACGACCCTGCAGCAGAGCCACAACTAATTTTTGACTCTTGATTACAGTAAGAAAATGTGGATTGTCTGGTTTCTGTTACCAGAGATGCCGTGTCCACTAGGAAAACAGATCGCAGGGAGACCAGTCAAACGATAACACTGCCCGTTAAAGCGCTCAATGCAGTAAAATCCTAGGTGCATTCCTCCCTGGAAAACATGAATATGCAAAAGAAGAGCCACTGGAGCCTCATTTAAGAGTCTCAAAACACAGGAGCAGCCAGATATTCCTCCAGGAAGAACCCAGCCATGGGGTGGCTCCGGTAAGGAAACCACAATTTTAAATGGCCCTATAAGTCAGTGTAATGACAAGGGACAAACCAAGGCCAGGTATTCATCCACATACAGCTGTTTCGGGGTGTTGCCCCTCATCATTGTGGAGCAGGATTCTGGCTAGGTGGGAGAAATGCCTAGTAGAGCCATAAGAGAAAGATCGCTGATCTCAGGGAGACCAGCCAAACAACAACACTGCTGGCTGCTAGTGAAAGCGCTCAATGCAGTGAAGTCTTTGGTGCATTGCTCCCTGGGAAACATGAATATGCAAAGGAAGAGCCCGTGGAGCCTCATTGAAGAGTCTCAAAACACAAGACTAGCCAGATATCCCTCCGGGATGGACCCAGCCAGGGGGTGGCTCCTGTAGGGAATCCACCAAAACCACCATATTAGGTGGCCCTATAAGTCAGCGTAATGACAAGGGAAAAACCAAGGCCAGGTATCCATCTGCATACAGCTGTTTCAGGTGTTGCCCCTCATCAGTGTGGAGCAGAATTCTTCAAGACTCGGCCTAGAGCAGTTGTTTCACACAGGTTTATTCAGTGTGTCAGTGAGAGCCGCTGTGCTTACAGCTGTAGTTAGACACTTAGAATAAACCAGTGTGAAGCTACTGCTATTCTATTGTATCAAATCCTTATTTCATGTAATAAAATGATTCTTTATAAATCCTACAATGTGATTATCTGGAATGTTCTATAGATTCTGTCCCTCATAGGTGAAGTTACTGACCAGAAATATTACACAATTCTCCGTTCTGTATAGGTGGAAAAACTTCTGCAGCATATGAAATACTTATCTTCCCCACTGTATGTATGCATATGTGTGTGTGTGTGTGTGTATAAATATATTACTATATGTACTGTATATATACTGGACTTATACATTAAACAGCCATTATATAATATGAATATGATGCCTCCCAGGGCTGGGATATATTATATGACCTTTCTCTGGGCTGGGATACATTATATGGCACCTCTCATGGGTGGGATACAGTATATGGCACCTCCCAGGTCTGGGATATATTATATGGCACCTCTCTTGGCTGGGATACATTATATGGCATCTCTCTGGACTGGGATACATTATATGGCACCTCCCAGGGCTGGGATACATTATATGGCACCTCTCACGGGTGGGATACATTATATGGCACCTCTCATGGGTGGGATATATTATATGGCACCTCTCAGGGCTGGGATACATTATATAGCACCTCTCATGGGTGGGATACATTATATGGCACCTCTCATGGGTGGGATACATTATATGGCACCTCTCTAGGGATTGCTATGTTCTGGCTGATTGGTGTAGTATACTGTGTCGTGTATGTCATCTCCCTGTACATAACTATATATGACCCCAGCCTACTCCACTCTCTCCGCAGGCAGTAATGGTGGAGTTTAAGATCCGCAGTTACGTGGCTTCGGACTATGAGGTGGTGCGGGATCTGTTCTCCCATGGGATGAGTGAGTACGTCCCCAGCGTTTGTATCCATGTGGTGACGCGGCCTTGGGTCCTGTTCGTCATGGCCTGTACGTTCCTGTCCCTGCTTTTCAGCTCTAAGTCCGTCATCCTCCCGGTCCTAGCCGTCACCCTCTTGTTGGCCTTGGGACGCCATCTTCTCGGCTACATCTGGAGCTTGTACATCGACCACTGCTTGAAGGCAGACCTGCAGGACATCCAGAAGACTTACATGGAGAACCAGGGCTCCCACTTCTGGGTGGCGGAGGTTGAGGACACCGTAGTCGGGACAGTCGCAGCCAAACCTTCCGATGAGAACCCACACGAGCTTGTCTTGAAACGCATGTCTGTGAGGAAAGACTTCCGGGGTCTCGGCATGGCCAAGGCCTTGTCCCGGGAGGTGATGGGGTTTGCTCGGCAGCGAGGTTACAATTCAGTTATCCTGAACACATTAATGGTGCAGCGGGAGGCGCAGAGGATGTACGAGAGCGTCGGCTTCAAGAAGTATACAGAGTTTGTGCTGCCCACCGTGTACGGTCAGCTTGTCAACTTCACCATCTCCAAGTACCGCTATGATATATTACCGGAAAACTGACATTGCATCAGTATGGTGCCGCTATATCAGAACTCAGGGGACCGGCGGAGGAGGACGCCGCCACTACTTGTCTGTCATCCTAGTGTGAGCCCGTAATCAGCTGTATATGGTTTATTATATGGATTTATGTTTTTTTTTATCTATAGATGTGATTAAATGCACAGAACTGGCTGCGCCTGTGGTGAATGACCTGATCCTGAGTTACATACATTTACAGTACTGATCCAGAGTTACATACATTTACAGTACTGATCCTCAGTTACATCCTGTAGATCTTTTATTTAAAAATATAAAACATAACAACAAACCAATATAAATAACATAACTGTACAATATATACAAGTCCATAAACGTATTGGCTGGTCCAGCCTCACACTCCTCAAACGCACCACTGTATTATCCCCCATATGTGCAAACTAGATTTTCCCACAAACACCATAATAATAACACATCAAAACTTAACATAACATACTCTACACTAAACCCCTGGTCCGGTTGCATTCCACAAAAATTAAGTACACAAATAAATACATAAATGAATATATACATAGAGCCCTACACCAAACACCAAAACATCTTTTATAATTTTTTTTTTTTTTTGGGCCCTGAGCTGGTCCCGCATCCCATGCCCCCAGTACATGATAACAGACGTCCATGAACCAGCCCAGGATTTTCTGTTTATACCTGTATTATACTCCAAAGCTGCACTCACTAATTTGCTGGTGGGGGTCACTGTGTACATACATTACATTACTCATCCTGTACTGATCCTGACTTACATCCTGTGTTATCCTCCAGAGCTGCACTCACTATTTTTTTAGTCTGATATGTAAAATCCTCAAGCATTCCCTGCTTGTTCAGGGCCTGTTTACTCCCTTTTAGTAGCTGAAGCTGTAGACTAGTCATATTATTAATGAGTGCTAAATGCAATTGTAAAAAAGAAAAAAGTGCAGCGTAATTAAACAGATGACTCGCAGAGCGGCGTACTGTTCTTGTCTCTTACTGAGTAAACATTCACAGGGGAAAGAGAAAAAGTAAATCCTTTGGAATTCCCTGGATTTCTACATTGATTACTTGATTGTTTTCTATAGATAAAGTGACTGTTGCACCATTCATGTCTATAAGTGAACACAACATCCACAGTGCAGGGAGAAATAAGCTGTAATGAAGGATTCAGGAACGTGCCAAAAATAGGTTATATTGTCCATTGAACCATAGGCCCTTGTGATCAGCATACATATTGATATTTAAGGGATTTATGTGAATTTATGTTAACCCTCCAGAGTTGTGACAGGGGATGTCACTGCTGTTCGTGAGTCCCTGAGTGCCCCTCTATGGTGCACAGATATTTCTCATTCTCTACATTACAGAGGGCCGCATCGGAGCGGAGCTGTTTGCCAGTAGTCTCCACTGCACAGTCACAGCACTTACTCCTCTCTGCTATGCTCTGACATAGCATGTTGGGGTGAGGGGGTATTGAGGTACTGATTTTTTTTTCAACAGAAAGGAAAGTATTACACCAAGTACTAAAACTAAAATATTGATAATATGCTAAAGGGATGGGGGCGGTTACATTCAGGAGGCAGCATTGTGTACATAAAGCAGTAGTTACACAAGAGACAGCTGCCCTGATCTTTATGTGTAGTTAGAGATGAGAAGGAAGCCTTAAATTACCTTTCAGAGACTGTGTGGATCCTCTGGTAGAGGCAAGAGACTCACAGATGATAACTTCTGGTTTCGGCATGCGTGGTGTAGTGTAATGGAGCTCCATCAGTGACCCGCGATACTAGTGCCTCACCTGACACCGAATCACCCCACAGGGCTGGGAAGTCTCCCATACCGATCTTCTCTGCAATCCCTTAGCCACAAAGGGAAAAGACTAAAAACAAAATGGCGACCGCACCTCCAGGCACAGTTAAAAAAAAAAAGCGCCGCAGCTACAGTTACCTCATGTCTTCCTCCTCTTTGGGTCTCCAAGGTTCCTTCCAAGTTTAAAGAGCCCATTATATTGGTCCACGACCAAATAACACTACTAGTACCAAGAAAGACACCTCTCCTAAACCCAGACAAGCTATTGTAATCCTGCTATACTAAAGATTTTCATTCAGACGGATCTACTAATACCTACAATAGTCCTGAAGAAGTGTCCTTCCTTCTCGATGACCCGAAAGAACCGACTTCTCCACATGCAGACAAACACAAACAATACCAACACAATAGCCCCACTTCTCCTTCAGTAGACATGGACTGAAATCTGGACTCTACATCGCTCCTCCAGGTGTAATTTACTAATTCTCCTCATCTAATCTATTTAGAAAAATGGTAACATTATTAAAGGGAACCATTCACCCCGTGGCCCCAGGCAGAAACTGACATACAGTGACATAAAGGTCAATATACTTACCACATCGCTCCTGGTCCCGTCCCGGATCCCGTTGTTGACACGGAGAAATCGCTGATTCTTCTTCTTGCGCCCATTATGGTAATGAGCCAAGATGAGTCCAACGTCCATAGGAAACGACGGACGAGTCCAACTTATTCATGAGGTCCTCTTCTCGTCGCCGCCCATCCACGCCTCCTGGAACTTGATTGACGTCTTCAGTCTTCTGATGAATTCCCGTGCAGGCGCTGTTGCGATGGTCTCGTCACCTCTTCTGCGCCTGCGCGGTAAACAGGATACGTGCTCGAGACAATCGGCGCACGCGCAGTAAACAGTGAAGCTGCGGAGCGGCTTCAATTGTGAACTGCGCATGCGCCGAAAATGACCGTCACGGCGCCTGTGCGGGATATGGCGAGAAGAAAGAAGACGAGGAGGAAGAAGACCCGGCGTCAATCAAGTGTCGGAGGTGGGGAGAAGGCTGGACTTCGGGCGCGAGAAGAAGAATCAGCGATTTCTCCGTGTCAACAACGGGATCTGGGACAGGACCGGGAGCGATGTGGTAAGTATATTGACCTTTATGTCACTGTCAGTTTCTGCCTGGGGCCACTGGGTTAATGGTTCCCTTTAACCAATCTTACGGGTTTTTAATGTATGTATATATGTTTATGTCTAAATATATATGTTTATTTAATTTATTTATTTAATTTTTTTTATTTATTTATTTTTCCTTTCTCCTCTTCTCTTTCTATTCATTTCTTTGCCAGGAGATCTGGGATTAATATTGTACGTTGAAAGTATAATTTCACAGACCTATTATAGTATTCTTATTTTCTTTTACCTCGTGTTCTATCCAATGTATCTCAGATTATTTGATTATTTATTTCCTCATCTATTTATTTTCATTATTACACATCATTGGCTCTATGCTTAGAATAACTATGACTACTAGTTTCCCACTGTTGCTATATTTTCATGTAATGGGAAGAGACAGCACACGTTGAGTTTCAAAGAAGGAAATCAATGACATTATTAGCAGAATCACTCCAATTTCCAACGCTCTTTTCTTACCAATTGATCCAGTTTTTCTTATTTCTTTTTTCCATCTTTACTTATTGCTGTCAGGACTGGGGAGGCAGGGACAAGACACGGCAGTGAGCCCTACAACTGAGCCCACCCACTGTCCTTACCTACTTGCCTCAAATGGCCCTAGGTAGCCGCGGACAACCACAAAGGCGGTTGATGCTCTGGTATAGGTGTTACACAGAACGAGACAGACAAACAAACACAAAGGGAGAGTCGACAAGCCAAAGTCCAAACCAAACGGCCAACGCAGTACAAAGTCAGGTAACAATCAGATAGTCAGAGGTCAGGCGGGAGGTCAGGTAACAGGTCGAGCAATCAGAGGAATTAGGAACGGGGATCGCAGGAATAGACAGGGGGAGCTGGGATGAGGGTATGAACCTTAATAGCCAGCGCTGAGAGACTGCCTCAGCTTTCTTTTATGAGGACCAAGAGCCCAGTCCGGATCCCCATTGGACCTACACTCTGATCCTCCAGGTTCCGGACAGGCAGAGGAAAAAGTCAATCAAAAGACTTGCTCAGCTGCAGCAATCAAGTCTAGCAGAGCTCTGAGTTATGCTGCATTTACACGAAGCGATAATTCGCCCAATTGATTGCTTCACGATTTTGTAGCAACGATTTGGTTTTTATAACGATCAGCGTTTAGACGAATAAATCGTTAGAAAAATCGTAAGAGGATTCGTAAGAAAAATCGTTATTGCGATCGTTTTTAAGATCACTTAAGCCAATCTTTTACATAGGGTGAATCTTTGAAAGACTGTTTACACGAAGCGATCTGCGAATTTTTAGCGAACGATGAACGACGATTTGAGAACATGTTGAAAGATCAAAATGAATGATTTTTCGCTCGTCGCTTGATCGTTTGCTGTGTTTACACGGAATGATTATCGCTCAAATTTGATCTTTATTGCAAAAATTCGAAGGATAATCGTTCCGTGTAAACGCAGCATAACTCCTGCATTGCCGGAGGCTGAGAAGCAATCGGATGTGTCACACAAAAGCAAAAACCAGGCCCAGTTCACACCAGGCTACTGCACATTCCTGACAATTGCCCGCCCATTTGGAGTTGGCGAATACCCCAATGGTTGCTACTCGGAAAAGGTGAAGTCTTACAAAGACATTATTTCGCTTGCTTTTCTTTCTTGCTTGTTTATACAGTTGGTACAATTTTCTTGTGTTATATATGTTCTCATATTTAGTGATATTGTGCTATTCTATTATATTTCTACGTACCTATTATATGCAAAAATTTTAGATCTCATGATGTTACGGCTCCCAGGACCCCAGTCTCACTTTTCCTCCTCTCTTGGCCTTTATGAAAATAATATCCTGGAATGTAATAGGATTGCGTCCTCCTTCAAAAAGAACGCTAATTCTTAAACATTGAAGAGACTAAGAGTGGACGTGGCACTTTTACAGGAATCCCATTTGTCTGATAATTATTTTAGGTTAAAACGTTTTTTGGGGTAGGCCAGGTATATGGTTCTCCGGCTAATAATAGAAAAGGAGATGTTGTAACCCTTATCCACAAAAATGTTAATCATACAGTCATTTCCTCAAAACTCAGACACAGAGGGTAGAATACACCATATAGTGCTCAGTACTGGCTCTGGCACATTCAGGATTTACAATGTGTATGGTCCCAATTAGGGATGGTCAGAACCGGCCGAGGTTGGGGTTCGTACGAACTCGAACTCTCGGCAATGATTTCCACTGTCTGCCTGCTCCGTGGAGAGGGTGGATACAGCGGGAGGACCGCCTGGAAACCTGGGATACAGCCATAGCCATAGGTTGTATACCAGTTTTCCAGGCGGTCCTCCCGCTCTTTTGTGTGGTGACAGCTCTCCTCTGTATGTGACAGCTCTCCTGTGTATGTGACAGCTCTCCTATGTGTGTGACAGCTCTCCTATGTGTGTGACAGCTCTCCTATGTGGTGACAGCTCTCCTGTGTGTGTGACAGCTCTCCTATGTGGTGACAGCTCTCCTGTGTGTGTGACAGCTCTCCTATGTGGTGACAGCTCTTCTGTGTATGTGACAGCTGTCCTATGTGGTGACAGCTCTCCTTTGTGTGTGACAGCTCTCCTGTTAGTGTGACAGCTCTCCTATGTGTGTGACAGTTCTCCTATGTGGTGACAGCTCTCCTGTGTGAGTGATGGTTCTCCTATGTATGTGACAGCTCTCCTATGTGGTGACAGCTCTCCTGTGTGTGTGACAGCTCTCCTGTGTGTGTGACAGCTATCCTATATGTGTGACAGCTCTCCTATGTGGTGACAGCTCTTCTGTGTGCGTGATGGATCTCCTATGTGTGTGACAGCTATGTGACAGCTCTCCTGTATGTGACAGCTCTCCTGTGTGTGTGACAGCTCTTCTGTGTGTGTGACAGCTCTCCTGTGTGGTGACAGCTATGTGACAGCTCTCCTGTGTGGTGACAGCTCTCCTGTGTGGTGACAGCTATGTGACAGCTCTCCTGTATGTGACAGCTCTCCTGTGTGGTGACAGCTATGTGACAGCTCTCCTGTATGTGACAGCTCTCCTATGTGGTGACAGCTCTCCTATGTGGTGACAGCTCTCCTGTGTATGTGACAGCTCTCCTGTGTGATGACAGCTCTCCTGTATGTGACAGCTCTCCTGTGTGATGACAGCTCTCCTGTATGTGACAGCTCTCCTGTGTGGTGACAGCTATGTGACAGCTCTCCTATGTGGTGACAGCTCTCCTGTGTGGTGACAGCTCTCCTGTGTGGTGACAGCTGTAGTGCTGGCTGTAGGACAGGGATGGATCTCAGGGAGGAAGTGGGGAGGGAGCAGGGAAGGGGCCGGGCCGCACACAACTACAATCCTCCGACTTGTTCTACTTGTCTCGTGGCCGGATAGAATACGAGGAGCCCTCACCCCAGGGAGGTATATGACGCCACCTACAGACTGTCACTGGGAGTCAGGTATATTCTCCTAACCCTGAGATACACTGAGACTACACAAGATTGTATACATCTCACTGTATCCCCCAGACTGTATATACAACTCACTGTATCCCCTGTATATACATCTCACTGTATCTCCCCGGCTGTATATACATCTCACTGTATCCTCCGGCTGTATATATATCTAACTGTATCCCCGTGTATATACATTTCACTGTATCCCCCTGGCTGTATATACAACTCACTGTATCCCTTGGGCTGTATATACTTCTCACTGTATCCCCTGTATATACATCTCACTGTATCTCCCCGGCTGTATCTACATCTCACTGTATCCCCCCGGCTGTATATACATCTCATTGTATCCCCCGGCTGTATATACATCTCACTGTATCCCCCGGCTGTATATACATCTCACTGTATCCCCCAGCTGTATATACATCTCACTGTATCCCCCAGCTGTATATACATCTCACTGTATCCCCTGGGCTGTATATACATCTCACTGTATCCCCCAGACTGTATATACAACTCACTGTATCCCCTGTATATACATCTCACTGTATCCCCTGGGCTGTATATACATCTCACTGTATCCCCTGTATATACATCTCACTGTATCCCCCCGGCTGTATATACATCTCATTGTATCCCCCGGCTGTATATACATCTCACTGTATCCCCCGGCCGTATATACATCTCACTGTATCCCCCAGCTGTATATACATCTCACTGTATCCCCTGGGCTGTATATACATCTCACTGTATCCCCCAGCTGTATATACATCTCACTGTATCCCCTGGGCTGTATATACATCTCACTGTATCCCCCAGACTGTATATACAACTCACTGTATCCCCTGTATATACATCTCACTGTATCCCCTGGGCTGTATATACATCTCACTGTATATCCCGTCTGTATATGCAAATCACTGTAACCCCTGTATATACATCTCACTGTATCCCCCAAACTGTATATATAACTCCCTGTATCCCCTGGGCTGTATATACATCTCACTGTATCCCCCGGCTGTATATTTAAATCCCTTTATCCTCTGTATATACATCTCACTGTATCCCCCGGCTGTATATACATCTCACTGTATCTCCCGGCTGTATATACATCTCTCTGTATCCCCTGTATATACATCTCACTGTATCCCCTGTATATACATCTCACTGTATCTCCCGGCTGTATATACATCTCTCTGTATCTCCCGGCTGTATATACATCTCTCTGTATCCCCTGTATATACATCTCACTGTATCCCCTGTATATACATCTCTCTGTATCCCCTGTATATACATCTAACTGTATCCCCCGGCCGTATATACATCTCACTGTATCTCCCGGCTGTATATACATCTCTCTGTATCCCCCAGCTGTATATACATCTCACTGTATCCCCCTGGCTGTATATACATTTTACTGTATCCCCTGTTTATACATCTCACTGTATCCCCTGGCTGTATATGCATCTCACTGTATCCCCTGTTTATACATCTCACTGTATCCCCCGGCTGTATATACATCTCACTGTATCACCTGGGCTCTATATACATCTGTATACAAGTGTATGTATATACACTTACCTCTCAATAGCTAAACTCAATCAATTGTGCTAGTATCAGTGTAGCCCCTTACCAATTGTGTCCAGTAGGGGGCAGCACAGTCCAGTATCCTGTTATTAACCCCTTACAGCTATGTACAGAAATGTAGTGTGGGAGGGGGAGGCATATATGCACCAGTCGGCACTGCACCATGGGGATACTCCTTATATTAGTGCCCCCTGCAGTAATCTGCAAATAGGCTACAACATTCAAATCCAAATACAACACTGATTGTGACTGCAGAGTACTGAATTACCTCAGAAGCTGGTTCTCCACTGTAAGAGCAGTAAATCTGTGGAGTACTTGTATCAGCCTGGAGTAAGGGGAGGATGGAGGGTATGATGAATAAATGAAGAAATATCCTGTCACAGGCCGAGTGCTAATAACTCTCTCCCTTCCTGAGGTAAAAGCTGCCACAGAGGTTACAGAGAGGGACTGCACCTAAGATAGCCCTTCCCCATGCCAGGAACCCTTCTAAAACATGTAGGGCAGTCTTCTGATACTAGAAGAACTGACCCCAGTAGGACAAAGCTACCAGAGTAAAGGTCTACGTATCCTACTGCGCAGCCCAGGATGAGTGGGAAGTCTCGGGAACCTGCTACACCCAGATAACCAATGCTACCCTAGCAGGAAAAGTAGCTCGCAACTGCAGGGCAGAAGGCGGTCAGACTATAGTCTATACGTGTGTACGAGTATCACTTATCTCTTCTTCTCTACACTCCTGTTCCGGCAGAGCACATATACTACATTGGACAGGGCTCATCTGGCAACTCCTCTCCTCTTCCTTCTCTTTGCAAATCACCTACCTCAACAAAGCACTTACTTCCACAAAGCACCTACTCCTAAAAAGTACTGGTTCTACCTCACTGTCGGCAGCTACCTTTCAGTACAGTATGAAGATTTGCAGTAACTGTATTACGTGTACTGTTCATCTCAAGCCTTGTTCAGTGAAGTGTTCTATTTTTTTACTAAAAGCACAGGAATCTGTCTTATCTATTTGCACCTGCACCCACACACACCACTGTTTTCCTTGGGTTACTTGTACCTTTCTGTGGGTGGCGGTACCGACATCCCGGCTAGGTCCAATACCACTCCAGGTTACTGTGACAAGTGCCCAAGGGACCCTCAACCCGGTGGTTACCGACCAATGGTGATAGCAAACCGGCCAAAACAGGTACCAACATCTCACCTGTCATACCTACGCCCGAGTCACTAGAGTCATCACAGAAGTGGCCGAGTAGCAGTATCGAGAGGAGTAGCTCGACCACCACACACCTAAGGCTGCATTCACAGAAGCTGCGGACCATGAAGCTGCACACTGGAATCACAGACCTCCCTATAGTTTCCTATAGCCGCCTCCTTCATCCACGTCTTCTCACCACTCTTGGTGGAACCTAATGGACTTACCTTTTTTCCTCTGTAACAATGTAACTATGTAATATTCCTTTTCCTCTTTCTTGCAGAGTGCCATCATGTCTGACTACTTTATCCGACTGTACAAGGACTCTGACTATGATGTGGCCAGGGATCTGTTCGCGGGTGGACTCGTAGAGCACAGCAATAAAGCCTTTCACCATGCAATACGGCTGCCATACATCTGCCTTCCGATATTGGCTGTGTTGACCCTTCCAGCACTAAACCTCATCTCTATCCCGATCTCCATCCTTATGGCGGTCATAGCTGTAGTCGCTGTATGGTTTGGTGCCCGTTACATGTACACGTCCTACATAGATCACGCCCTCTCCGATGACATGTTGGACATTCGTGAATATTACCTGCAGCGGGACGGTTACAACTTCTGGGTGGCGGAGTCATCCGATGGTGAAGTCATAGGGACCATCGCTGCTCTTCCTTCTTCTGAGCCTGGAGGAGAGAAACATCTGGAACTGAAACGACTCTCGGTGGCCGAACATCACAGAGGGAAAGGGATCGGCTCAGTGTTGTGCAGGACCCTCATTGACTTTGCCCGGAAGAGAGGCTGCGAGGCCGTGGTCCTCACTACCACCCTATCACAAATAGAGGCACAGAAAATGTACGAGAAGCTCGGCTTCAGGCACACAGACACCTTGTACCTTCTGGGGCCCCTGAGTGAGTTCCTGGGCTTTAGCTTCCTGGCCTATAAATATGACATCCCAGCAGCTTAGTGGTTGACTTCAAGCTTACCCCAAGTACTATCATCATACCATGTGAATTGGGACATACCAGGAGTCCTTGTTGTATTTCATTCCTGGTCTGGTTGTACGGTTATGGAGTCCTTATGTACTTATGGAGTTGGAATCCTTGGTAATCCAATGGTTAAATTTCTATTCTCGGTGGTGTAGTAGTAGTGGTGGGTAAATAATTTCCCAAATATTTCTGATTGTCCAGTGGTACTAATTATATCAATGATGGTCCAGTGGCAATAATAATGTTTCTAGTGTTCCAGTGGTACTAATAATGATCCTGGTGGTCTAGTGGCACTTATAATAATTCTGGTGGTCCAGTGATTTCATTTCTATTCTCGGTGGTGTAGTGGTGGTGGGTAGATAGTTTCCAAGTATTCCTGGTGGTCCAGGGGTATTAGTAAGGTTCTTGTTGTCCAAGAGGCTTCTATAATATTCTTGATGGGGTAAAAGTTTTATCATTTTATCGGTGTTAGTTTTCTAATATGCCTTAAGGTTTATTAATGGGATTTCTAACGTTCCTACGCAGCAGTGAAATATACCACTTATAAAGATGGCCCAGTGGTAGTTTGACTATTTTTAGAGGTCCAGTGGTGCTAAGAATGTCCCTGGTGGTCCAGTGGTGCTCAGAATGTCCTTGGGGTCCATGGGTGCTCAGAATGTCCCTGGTGGTCCAGTGGTGCTCAGAATTTCCCTGGTGGTCCAGTGGTGCTCAGAATGCCTCTGGGGGTCCAGTGGTGCTCAGAATTTCCCTGGTGGTCCAGTGGTGCTCAGAATGTCCCTGGTGGTCAAGTGGTGCTCACAATTTCCCTGGTGGTCCAGTGGTGCTCAGAATGTCCCTGGTGGTCCAGCATTATTTATAATGTCTCAGATGGTCCGGTGGTATTTCCATTGTCCCTGGTGGCAGATATATCTCTGGTGGTTTCATGGGTATGTGTAATGTGCCTATTACTTTTACCACTGGGAGTCCAGGGATGTCTTACAGGCCCACATTCCAGGACTATTCCACACTTGGAGATAGTCCTGAGATTGCAGACAGACCCAGGATAATCTCATTTAGTTTTTTTCCTTGTAACTAGAGATGAGCAAAGCAAATCTGACTAAGGGTGCGTTCACACCTACAGGATCTGCAGCTGATTTTCTGCTGCAGATCCGCAGCAGATTTCATTTAAATAACTGAACACAACACTAAATCTGCACCATCAAATCTGCTGCGGATCTGCTGCAGATCCTGTAGGTGTGAACGCACCCTAAACCTGCGTTTAATTCATCTCGTTGAGATTCGCCAGATTCACTTTGTTAACCTTCGCTAATCGTTTGCAATAATTGAACATTCGTTCTATAATCGTTCAGTGGAATTCCCCATTGTCCATTCTTTTACTGGGATCAGTTGGAGTAAACAATCGCAGTAATGAACGTTATAACGACTGTAACTAACGACTATTGTTCTGTGTGAGATTTGTTTGTAAACAAATTTCTGAGTGATTCACTTATCTCTACTTGTAATCAATCTGTACAAAAGACTGAAAAATAAACCACCTATTAATAAACCACATACTAAAAATCCACCTATTAATAAACCGTTTACTAATAGACATCTACTAATACACCGCCTACTAATACATCACCTACTAATACATCTACTAATACACCACCTACTAATACACCACCTACTAATACACCACCTACTAATACATCTACTAATACACCATCTACTAATACACCATCTACTAATACACCATCTACTAATACATCACCTACTAATACACCACCTACTAATACACCACCTACTAATACACCACCTACTAATACACCATCTACTAATACATCACCTACTAATACATCACCTACTAATACACCACCTACTAATACATCACCTACTAATACACCACCTACTAATACACCACCTACTAATACACCACCTACTAATACACCATCTACTAATACATCACCTACTAATACACCACCTACTAAAACACCACCTACTAATACACCACCTACTAATACATCTACTAATACACCATCTACTAATACATCTACTAATACATCACCCACTAATACATCTACTAATACACCACCTACTGATACATCTACTAATACACCACCTACTAATACACCACCTACTAATACACCATCTACTAATACACCACCTACTAATACATCACCTACTAATACACCACCTAATACATCTACTAATACACCACCTACTAATACATCACCTACTAATACATCTACTAATACACCGCCTACTAATACACCATCTACTAATACACCGCCTACTAATACATCACCTACTAATACACCTCCTACTAATACATCTACTAATACATCATCTACTAATGCACCATCTACTAATACACCACCTACTAATACACCAGCTACTGATACATCTACTAATACACCACCTACTAATACACCACCTACTGATACATCTACTAATACACCACCTACTAATACACCATCTACTAATACACCATCTACTAATACATTGCCTACTAATACACCACCTACTAATACACCATCTACTGATACATCTACTAATACACCATCTACTAATACACCATCTACTAATACATCGCCTACTAATACACCACCTACTAATACACCACCTACTAATACACCACCTACTAATACACCACCTACTAATACACCATCTACTAATACATCACCTACTAATACACCACCTACTAAAACACCACCTACTAATACATCTACTAATACATCATCTACTAATACATCACCTACTAATACACCACCTACTAATACACCACCTACTAATACACCACCTACTAATACATCTACTAATACACCATCTACTAATACACCACCTACTGATACATCTACTAATACACCACCTACTAATACACCACCTACTAATACATCTACTAATACACCATCTACTAATACACCACCTACTAATACATCTACTAATACACCACCTACTAATACACCACCTACTAATACACCACCTACTAATACATCTACTAATACATCATCTACTAATGCACCATCTACTAATACACCACCTACTGATACACCATCTACTAATACATCACCTACTAATACATCACCTACTGTTAGTCTCACCATGGGCAGCAACATATTAAAGGCTATGTTTGAGTGGAATACCACTTTAATGTCACTAATACACACTATAAGGCAGAAATAACCAAAATCATCTGGGCTAAAACTGTCTGATTTGCCCATCACAGCAAACCACAGCTCAGGTTTTATTGTAGCAGAGGAATCTGAGAAATGGAGACAAATATTGAGACTTGTGTGCGAGGGTAAGCTCCACAAGGACCTCATAGCTCTTCTGGTACCTGCATGGGCCTGAGGCTCCTCTTGTCACGTCTCTATTCAGACCTGCATCCTGCCATAGTAAACTGCAGCTCAAATACACTTTTGCTAAAGACAGCCACTGGGACATGACCAGTGTGAACATAGTTCTTAAGGCGAGAGAGAAATTTGACTCTCAACACATTGATCAGGTAGCATATCCTGAGACCCACTACCTCCCGTCCTGGGGGTATCCTGAAAAACATCTTTACCTTTATGTTATGACATATTTTATTGAAATTAATAGGAGCTACAATGTCCTATGGTAAGTTGTGAGTTCCTCCGCCCTGATTGGGTAAGTTATACGTAAGCCTGTAAGAAGATTATCTGCAATATATTATAAAGAAGGGATTAGCCAAGATCGCCGCGTACCTGTGTTTTCACCCGACTGGTGGTTTTATGCTGTAAATCTCCTCCCCGGGACAGGGTTCACGTGTCCTAATGTAAACTCTGACCACCGCGCTTCATACTCCCGGGCTGGATGGTTATATTCTCATTGTAAATACCTTGTATGCAATATTATATAATGTAATAAAATATATGACCTCCACTAGTCCAAAGGGCAGAAAACGGCGAGTGAGTGTGGAATCGCTCGCAGAGTGGAGTCGGGGCTCTGAGTAGGTAAGTGGGGATTATTGTACAGAGTGTGATGTAGGGGAGTGCTCAATGGCTGGCACTGTGTTTGAGGGCGCACTCTGGGGGGGGGATATCTATGGTGCACTCTCTGCTGCACTAAGTGTCTAGTAGTGTGTATTTGGGCATATCCTCTGGCTGGTAGTATGTATGGGGCATGCTCTGGCTGGTAGTATGTATGGGGGATTCTCTGTCTGATAGTAAGTATGGGGCACTCTCTGGCTGGTAGTATGTATGGGGCACTCTCTGGCTGGTAGTATGTATGGGGCACTCTCTGGCTGGTAGTATGTATGGGGCACTCTCTGGCTGGTAGTATGTATGGGGCACTCTCTGGCTGGTAGTATGTATGGGGCACTCTCTGTCTGATAGTAAGTATGGGGCACTCTCTGGCTGGTAGTATGTATGGGGCACTCTCTGGCTGGTAGTATGTATGGGGCACTCTCTGGCTGGTAGTATGTATGGGGCTTTCTCTGGCTGGTAGTATGTATGGGGCACTCTCTGGCTGGTAGTATGTATGGAGGATTCTCTGGCTGTTAGTATATATGGGGCACTCTCTGGCTGGTAGTATGTATGGGGCACTCTCTGGCTGGTAGTATGTATGGGGCACTCTCTGGCTGGTAGTATGTATGGGGCACTCTCTGGCTGGTAGTATGTATGGGGCACTCTCTGTCTGATAGTAAGTATGGGGCACTCTCTGGCTGGTAGTATGTATGGGGCACTCTCTGGCTGGTAGTATGTATGGGGCACTCTCTGGCTGGTAGTATGTATGGAGGATTCTCTGGCTGTTAGTATATATGGGGCACTCTCTGGCTGGTAGTATGTATGGGGCACTCTCTGGCTGGTAGTATGTATGGGGGATTATCTGGCTGGTAGTAGGTATGGGGCACTTTCTGGCTGGTGGTATGTATGGGGCACTCTCTGGCTGGTAGTATGTATGGGGCTTTCTCTGGCTGGTAGTATGTATGGGGCACTCTCTGGCTGGTAGTATGTATGGGGCACTCTCTGGCTGGTAGTATGTATGGGGCACTCTCTGGCTGGTAGTATGTATGGGGCACTCTCTGGCTGGTAGTATGTATGGGGCACTCTCTGGCTGGTAGTATGTATAAGGCACTCTCTGGCTGGTAGTATGTATGGGGCACTCTCTGGCTGGTAGTATATATGGGGCATTCTCTGGCTGGTAGTATGTATGGGGCTTTCTCTGGCTGGTAGTATGTATGGGGCACTCTCTGGCTGGTAGTATGTATGGGGGATTCTCTGGCTGGTAGTATGTATGGGGCACTCTCTGGCTGGTAGTATGTATGGGGCACTCTCTGGCTGGTAGTATGTATGGGGCACTCTCTGGCTGGTAGTATGTATGGGGGATTATCTGGCTGGTAGTAGGTATGGGGCACTTTCTGGCTGGTGGTATGTATGGGGCACTCTCTGGCTGGTAGTATGTATGGGGCTTTCTCTGGCTGGTAGTATGTATGGGGCACTCTCTGGCTGGTAGTATGTATGGGGCACTCTCTGGCTGGTAGTATGTATGGGGCACTCTCTGGCTGGTAGTATGTATGGGGCACTCTCTGGCTGGTAGTATGTATGGGGCACTCTCTGGCTGGTAGTATGTATAAGGCACTCTCTGGCTGGTAGTATGTATGGGGCACTCTCTGGCTGGTAGTATATATGGGGCATTCTCTGGCTGGTAGTATGTATGGGGCTTTCTCTGGCTGGTAGTATGTATGGGGCACTCTCTGGCTGGTAGTATGTATGGGGGATTCTCTGGCTGGTAGTATGTATGGGGCACTCTCTGGCTGGTAGTATGTATGGGGGATTCTCTGGCTGGTAGTATGTATGGGGCTTTCTCTGGCTGGTAGTATGTATGGGGCACTCTCTGGCTGGTAGTATATATGGGGCATTCTCTGGCTGGTAGTATTTATAGGGCACTCTCTGGCTGGTAGTATGTATGGGGCACTCTCTGGCTGGTAGTATGTATGGGGGATTCTCTGGCTGGTAGTATGTATGGGGCTTTCTCTGGCTGGTAGTATGTATGGGGCACTCTCTGGCTGGTAGTATGTATGGGGGATTCTCTGGCTGGTAGTATGTATGGGGCACTCTCTGGCTGGTATTATGTATGGGGTACTCTCTGGCTGGTAGTATGTATGGGGCTTTCTCTGGCTGGTAGTATGTATGGGGCACTCTCTGGCTGGTAGTATGTATGGGGTACTCTCTGGCTGGTAGTATGTATGGGGCACTCTCTGGCTGGTAGTATGTTTGGGGCACTCTCTGGCTGGTAGTATGTATGGGGTACTCTCTGGCTGGTAGTATGTATGGGGGATTCTCTGGCTGGTATTATGTATGGGGCTTTCTCTGGCTGGTAGTATGTATGGGGCACTCTCTGGCTGGTAGTATGTATGGGGTACTCTCTGGCTGGTAGTATGTATGGGGCACTCTCTGGCTGGTAGTATGTTTGGGGCACTCTCTGGCTGGTAGTATGTATAAGGCACTCTCTAACTGGTAGTAGGTATGGGGCACTCTCTAGTTCTCATTCTATATGGGGCACTACTATCTCGCTCACATTGTGTTTGTGGTACCCTCTAGCTGGCATTGTTAATGGGCACAGCCTCTGACTGATATTATATACGGCGACTGTGTATGATCTTCTCCAAGTTCTCCCGATTTTGTAAACACATTGGCTATAATCTGTTAGTAACAGAGAACGTTCTCCAGCCATCCTGGACTCTCAGGTGTGAGGCCTCCGTCGGTGTCATCCGCAGTCCAGGAGAGATCATCTGCAGAAATCAGTCTTAGGCTGGGTTCACACTGTTTTGCAGTCCATTTAACGAAAAACTGGATGCATTTGTGTTCAGGGGCGGATTACCCTCACCATAGGTCTTGGGCTGTTCACCAAGCTTGCCCCCCCCCCCCCCCTAATTATGGCAGCAGCATTCACATTATTCCAGACTTCAACCAGACCCCTACATACAGATACTGGACCCCAAAATTAGTTCATACCCCGAATTACACCAGAATATCAGAATATCCCCCATTGCCCCCCCCCCCAATACTTTGCTCCCATGACCCTGCTGTCTTTTGTCCCCACACTCACCCTAGACTTGTCACCCTGTATCCCCCCGCCCTCACCCTAGACTTGTCACCCTGTATCCCCCCGCCCTCACCCTAGACTTGTCACCCTGTATCCCCCCGCCCTCACCCTAGACTTGTCACCCTGTATCCCCCTGCCCTCACCCTAGACTTGTCACCCTGTATCCCCCCTGCCCTCACCCTAGACTTGTCACCCTGTATCCCCCCGCCCTCACCCTAGACTTGTCACCGTGTATCCCCCCGCCCTCACCCTAGACTTGTCACCCTGTATCCCCCCCGCCCTCACCCTAGACTTGTCACCCTGTATCCCCCCTGCCCTCACCCTAGACTTGTCACCCTGTATCCCCCCTGCCCTCACCCTAGACTTGTCACCCTGTATCTCCCTGCCCTCACCCTAGACTTGTCACCCTGTATCTCCCTGCCCTCACCCTAGACTTGTCACCCTGTATCTCCCTGCCCTCACCCTAGACTTGTCACCCTGTATCCCTCTGCCCTCACCCTAGACTTGTCACCCTGTATCCCCCCGCCCTCACCCTAGACTTGTCACCCTGTATCCCCCCGCCCTCACCCTAGACTTGTCACCGTGTATCCCCCCGCCCTCACCCTAGACTTGTCACCCTGTATCCCCCCTGCCCTCACCCTAGACTTGTCACCGTGTATCCCCCCGCCCTCACCCTAGACTTGTCACCCTGTATCCCCCCTGCCCTCACCCTAGACTTGTCACCCTGTATCCCCCCTGCCCTCACCCTAGACTTGTCACCTTGTATCCCCCCGCCCTCACCCTAGACTTGTCACCCTGTATCCCCCCTGCCCTCACCCTAGACTTGTCACCCTGTATCCCCCCGCCCTCACCCTAGACTTGTCACCCTGTATCCCCCCTGCCCTCACCCTAGACTTGTCACCCTGTATCCCCCCGCCCTCACCCTAGACTTGTCACCCTGTATCCCCCTGCCCTCACCCTAGACTTGTCACCCTGTATCCCCCTGCCCTCACCCTAGACTTGTCACCCTGTATCTCCCTGCCCTCACCCTAGACTTGTCACCCTGTATCCCTCCGCCCTCACCCTAGACTTGTCACCCTGTATCCCCCTGCCCTCACCCTAGACTTGTCACTCTGTATCCCCCCGCCCTCACCCTAGACTTGTCACCGTGTATTCCCCTTCCCTCACCCTAGACTTGTCACCCTGTATCCCCCCGCCCTCACCCTAGACTTGTCACCCTGTATTCCCCTTCCCTCACCCTAGACTTGTCACCCTGTATCCCCCTGCCCTCACCCTAGACTTGTCACCCTGTATCCCCCTGCCCTCACCCTAGACTTATCACCCTGTATCCCTCCGCCCTCACCCTAGACTTGTCACCCTGTATCCCCCCGCCCTCACCCTAGACTTGTCACCCTGTATTCCCCTTCCCTCACCCTAGACTTGTCACCCTGTATCCCCCGCCCTCACCCTAGACTTGTCACCCTGTATCCCCCTGCCCTCACCCTAGACTTGTCACCCTGTATCCCCCCGCCCTCACCCTAGACTTGTCACCCTGTATCCCCCTGCCCTCACCCTAGACTTGTCACCCTGTATCCCCCCGCCCTCACCCTAGACTTGTCACCCTGTATTCCCCTTCCCTCACCCTAGACTTGTCACCCTGTATCTCCCTGCCCTCACCCTAGACTTGTCACCCTGTATCTCCCTGCCCTCACCCTAGACTTGTCACCCTGTATCCCCCTGCCCTCACCCTAGATTTGTCACCCTGTATCCCCCCGCCCTCACCCTAGACTTGTCACCCTGTATCTCCCTGCCCTCACCCTAGACTTGTCACCCTGTATCCCCCTGCCCTCACCCTAGACTTGTCACCCTGTATCCCTCCGCCCTCACCCTAGACTTGTCACCCTGTATCCCCCTGCCCTCACCCTAGACTTGTCACCCTGTATCCCCCCGCCCTCACCCTAGACTTGTCACCATGTATCTCCCTGCTCTCACCCTAGACTTGTCACCCTTTATCCCCCTGCCCTCACCCTAGACTTGTCACCCTGTATCCCCCTGCCCTCACCCTAGACTTGTCACTCTGTATCCCCCCGCCCTCACCCTAGACTTGTCACCGTGTATCCCCCTGCCCTCACCCTAGACTTTTCACCCTTTATCCCCCTGCCCTCACCCTAGACTGGGCACCCTGTATTCCCCTTCCCTCACCGCAGACTGGGCACCCTTTATCCCCCTGCCCTCACCCTAGACTGGGCACCCTGTATTCCCCTTCCCTCACCCCAGACTGGGCACCCTTTATCCCCCTGCCCTCACCCTAGACTGGGCACCCTGTATTCCCCTTCTCTCACCCCAGACTTGTCACCCTGTATTCCCCTGCCCTCACCCCAGACTGGGCACCCTGTATTCCCCTTCCCTCACCGCAGACTGGGCACCCTTTATCCCCCTGCCCTCACCCTAGACTGGGCACCCTGTATTCCCCTTCCCTCACCCCAGACTGGGCACCCTGTATCCCCCTACCTTCACCCCAGACTTTTCACCTCGTATCCCCCTGCCCTCACCCTAGACCGGTCACCCTGTATTCCCCAACCCAGACTGGTCACACTGTATCCTCTTGCCACCACCCCAGACTGGTCATCCTGTATGCTCCTTCCCCCACCCCAGATTGGTCATCCTGTATGCTCCTTCCCCCACCCCAGACTGGTCACCTTGCCCCCTATTTTTACTGATTCTCCTCTCCTGTCCCTTTGGAGTTTTGCCCTGATTTGTGCAAATTCACAGTAAGTGCCAGGAGACAATACACCACTGACCACGCAACTCGGGGGCCGCGGGCTACTACCCAAAATGGACCTATTATAATCCGCTACTGTGTCTGTGCATTTGTTTCGGTCTGAAAAAAGATTTAAAAAACGGATCAAAATGCATCCATTTTTCATTTTTTAAGCGTTCACAAGAGAAAAAAAAAGTCCGGATGCATTTCGGTCGCTTTTGTGATCCTTTTTTCTTTTTTATAATGGAAGTCAATGAAAACCAAATCGAAACGTATGCAAATAAATGAACCCGATTTTTCTTTCCATTAAACCAATCTATTAAATGGACGGCAAGAACTCAATGTGACCTCACCTGTAAACCATCAGCTGATCCCCATCATTTACAGTACGAGGAGATAAGGGCTTTATGGTTCTTATCCTGCTGGTTAATGTGTAGACACTGAGGACCCTTCATTGCAGCTGAAGGTCACGTTATCTCCATGTAGCTCCTGACATGCTGAACGTGTCTATAGGGTTACATGGTGGCCGGCAGAAGTGGCTTTTATGGCTCTGGGATACATCATATCATACAAAAACTTAGAGTTTGTCCAGGAAAAATTTACTTTTCCCCTATCCACAGGACAAGGGAAAAGTAAGAGATTGCAGGGGGGTCCGACCTCCATACCCCGCGCTGATCTCTGTATCGAGCCCCGGCTTATTTGTTATGAATATAGCCGCAGGTACGGCACATGACCCACAGCTCTATTCATTCCTATGGAGCCATCGGAAATTTTTCCTGGACAATCTCTTTAAGTTTAGAATAATTTAGTGTAAAGGGGAACTATCAGCCGGTTACACGAATCTAACCTGCTGATAGCTTCCTAAAGGGCACGGGGCACCAAGCAGGATGGTATGTCTCTTAACTTCATGCTCAGTGCCGTTCCTGTGCTGTTAGTTGTGCCCAGTAAGCCGTCCCTCCAAGCACCTCCCCCCACGCAGTGAACCACCCCCCTAATATTTATGGGGCAGAAGATTTCAGAATAAACAGCACAGGAATGGCGCTGACGATGAAGGTAAGAGATATACCTTCCTCCTCAGTGGCCCCGTGCCCACTAGGGAGCTATCAGCAGGTTAGATTTGCCTAACCTGCTGATAGTTTCCCTTTAAATAGATATCAAACACCAAATGTTTGACAGACGTCAATATATGACATCTAAACTTTTAAAATTGTGGAAAGAGGCCTAAAATGTGTCAAACTTGTCCTCCCCTGAAAATGTCTACAATGGTCATGTGAGCACTAGACCCGGGGCATGGAGCATTGGAAGAAGGCGTTTGGTCTTATCGGTCACATTCTCCATCATGTGGACGGCCAGGTGCCTGTGTGTCACTTAACTGGGAAGAGATGGCACCAGGATGCACTATGGGAAAAAGACAAGATGGTGGGGGCAGTGTGGCAATGTTCTGCTGGAGACCTTGTATCACCTACCTACCACAAAGGTCCAGTAGGCTACGTCAGCTTTATCTGCTCTTTGCCATCACTGGGCATAGTCATAGTCCGAGCAGCTGAAGGACTTCTTGATAAATAATTGGTAGAGTGTGATCTACCCAGATGTAGGCAGGATAGGTCCCTTGGGTAGTTATTGCCCCTCTTAGGGTTTTAGCAGACCATCATCTTGTAGACTGGACCTTGTAAGAAAAGAATCAGTCTCTGACAGGAGCAGGTACCTGGCCACAAGGAAGGAGAGCTGCTGCCAAAATGACAGGTGCTCTGCTCCACAGCCAGGACTTCCCCCTTCCCAGCTCCTCGCTGTGTATTCATCTGCACTGCAGCGTCTGGTGACTATCACTAGAGGCTGCAGTGCAGAGGAAGATGCAATACGGACAGAAGCGTGGAGGAGTACGTGTTGGGCTGTGTTCCCATACTGCATTTATGTTAAAAACATGTGATGGAAATGCAGCCTTTCAGCACTTTGTGGGCGGTGTTTCCTGCTGTGCTAGCTGCAGCTTTTAGCAAATACGCTTGTGGACTGGGGGCAGGGCCAGGTCCCAACGGTAGTGTATGTTTAAGTCGACGCGGTTAGCACAGCAGGGAAGAGTCCCCTCCATTTCCTTTTCTTCTCTCTCTCTCTTGTGTTTCAGAAACCAATATCCTGAAGACTATGTCGGATTCAGTGGACTACGTCAATGACCAGCTTTATTGGTCATGGAGTGATGTGGGGATGCTTTTTTAAAATATTTTTTATTCTCTGTGTATGTTTTCTTACTCACTTTCCAAGCTTAGAAGTGGAAGCTTTCTGATTGGTGGCTTCCATTACTAGGCTGCGGCTTAGTGTTAGCCTGTAAAATTGCTGTTATGGACAATTTTTCCAACATCTATTCAGTGTCCTTTGAGTTTGTGAGGAAAGAGGGGGAGATTTTCTTTCCTCCATGACTGCTACCTCCCAGCATATAAGCAGCTATATGCATATCTCCCAACTTTTGCTGGAAAGAAAGAGGGACGTAGCCACGCCCATACCTGCGCTCTATAACTCCATAGCCACATCACATAGTAGCATTATCAAATATTATCACCACACCTTCACCACATAGTTACTTATACCATCTTACCAGTGCTAAATAACATCCACTATGCAAATACTAATATTCCCCCATACTCTGGCCCATATGGAGGCAGATTCTGCACACCATAAAAGTGATTACAGTGCAGTTAAATCGCGTGACTCACAAGTGACGTCTTCTCTGATCGGAGTAGCTCACTTTCCTTTTTTTTTCTTCTCCATCTGGCCCAATCATTATGAAGACTTCTCCTGGCAATGCCTCGTCAATCTGCCAGACAAATATTTTAGGCTCTTTGAACTTGTCACCATCCTCACCATCTACACAAAGTCCCCATCTGTATAAGCCCCTTCCCTCTGGTAATAAGCCTCCCATGTAAGCCCCTTGCCTCTGGTAGTAAGCCCCCCCTCTGGTTATAAGACCCCCCACGCAAGCCCCCCCTCTGGTAATAAGCCCACCCTGTAATAGGCCCCCCTCCACCCAATGTAAGCCCCTTCCCTCGGGTAATAAGCCCTAGCCCCCAATGTAAGCCCCCTCTGGTAATAAGGCCCCCCCCCCATGTAAGCCCCTTCCCTCTGATAATAAGCCCCCCCTGATAATAAGCCTCGCCCCCCCAATCTAGTAATAAGCCCCCTCTATGTAAGCCCCTTCCCTCTGGTAATAAGCCCCCCACTATGTAAGACCTTCCCTCTAGTAATAAGCCCCCCATGTAAACCCCATATACTCACCTGACTCCTCCAGTGTCTTCTCTTCCAGCTCTCAGCGACGAGTGACGTCATCACTCGCCCGGAGCTGGGGAAGGAAGCGACTTCTTGTGGCCGAGGCAGAATGATGCCTGCGGCCACAAGACAGGGTGAAAAGCCAATGCGGAGTGGAGAGCCAACGGCTCCGGCTCTGCAGTGGACACTGTGAGCCGCCGGGTGCTGATAGTGATGCTTTAAAGAGGTTATCCAGCACGACAAAAACATGGCCACTTTTCCCCCTCTCTTGTCTTCAGATTGGGTGGTGTTTAAAACTCAGTTCTATTGAAGTAAATGGAGCTTAACGGCAAACCATACCTGAACTGGAGACAAGAGAGAAAGAAAATTGGCCATGTTTTTGTAGCGCTGGTTAACCCCTTTAACTATGAACACCCATGATAAGCTCTCACAGTAAAAGCGTCACTGTCAGCACCGGATCAGGGGGGCAGTCAGTAGCACTCCCGGGATACACGCGTGCGGGTGGGGGGTTGGATGGTATTTAGAAGGGACACATGCAGGTAGGGCATTCCAGGGATAAGCAAGGGCAGTTGGAAGGTATGGCTATCCCTCCACCAGCCCTGACCTAATCAGGGATGACAATCCTGCAGGTATCACTTTGCAATGTACATTGCACAGGCTAGGAACGTGTGTGTTTAGGGGCACAACTGACGAGAGAGAGGGGACGGGGAATGAATAGACGGGGCAGGCGCTTGCAAAAGGGGCACAGATTTGGACATCACAGGAGTCAAAGCGCATCAAGGGAAGCCAAAACCGGAAAGTGAAGAGACCGGTGCTAAGGTGGTCTACGAACAGAGGGATAGTAAGTATGAAACCCCCCCATTAATTTAGTTTTGGTTAGTTGCATTTTGCTCTTTCTTGCAGAGCGCCACCATGTCTGACTACTTTATCCGACTGTACAAGGACTCTGACTATGATGTGGCCAGGGATCTGTTCGCGGGTGGACTCGTGGAGCACAGCAGTAAAGCCTTTCACCATGCGGTACGGCTACCACACATCTGCCTTCCGGTATTGGCCGCCTTGACCCTTCCAGCTCTAAACCTCATGTCTATCCCGATCTCCATCCTTATGGCGGCCATAGCTGTAGTCGCTGTATGGTTTGGTGCCCGCTACTTGTACACGTCCTACATAGATCACGCCCTCTCTGACGACATGTTGGATATTTGGAAATATTACCTGCAGCGGGACGGTTACAACTTCTGGGTGGCGGAGTCATCAGATGGTGAAGTCATAGGGACCATCGCTGCTCTTCCTTCTTTTGAGCCCGGAGGAGAGAAACATCTGGAACTGAGACGACTCTCAGTGGCCAAGCATCACAGAGGGAAAGGGATTGCCAAAGCATTGTGCAGGACCCTCATTGACTTTGCCCGGAAGAGAGGCTGCGAGGCTGTGGACCTGACCACCACCCTATCACAAATAGAGGCCCAGAAATTGTACGAGAAGCTCAGCTTCAGGCACACATGCACATTTTATCATCCAGGTCTGTTGTCTAAATTCCTGGACTTCAGGATCTTGGTCTATAAATATAACCTCCCATCCCAGGAGTAGGAAACGCTAAGCCTGCAACATCTGCTCCATAGTCGTTGACGTCAACCTTGCTGGTTTCTTCGCTACCTCAAACCGTATTGCAGGAATATTGATAGTATATTAATAAAATGGTATTAACATGGTGTATTATCCAGTGGATGTTGTAACGCCCGGAGTAGTGGATCCACTGGACCGGCACCAGCGATGGCACAAACCTCACCAGGGAGCGGAGTCTAAGGGGCCGCTGGTTTTCACCAGAGCCCGCCGCAAGGCGGGATGGACTTGCTGCGGCAGGCGACCCCCAGGTCGCTACCCCTGGCTTGGTTGCTGGTGTCGGCAGGCGAGGCGTGGCTGGAGATGGCACAGGCAATAGTCTGCAGATGAGAGAGCACGTGACAAGCTGGACACAGGAACAGGTGGAGTGACAGGGGAACAGGAACCAGGAACAGGGACTAGGGACCAGGTAACGGACAGGACTCAGGAACAGGGACTAGGGACCAGGTAACGGACAGGACACAGGAACAACAGGGAGCTGGGCCAAACGCTATGGGAAGCATGTAGAGGCTCCAACCCAGGGGACAGGGCATGCTGGGATTTATAGGGGAGTGATTAGGTGCAACTACCAATTAGGAGCGCACTGCCCCTTTAAATCTGAGACAGCCGGCGCGCGCGGCGCCCTAGGTGGGGGGGACGCGCGCGCCGGCCGGCACAGCGGGAGACAGGAGCGTGGAGAGGTGAGGCGCCCCCCGGGGCCGAGGTGATAGCAGCGCCGGGTCCCCGACTATGGACACCGGCTGCTGCATGGGGCAGGAAGCGGTCGCGGCGGCGGCCCGGAACGCGGGACGCCGCCGCGGCCGTGACAGTACCCCCCCCCTTTGGCCTCCCCCTCTTTCTTGCCTGCAGATGGCACAGGAAGCCACAAAGTCTTTGACATCTTGAAACAGACTAGGCCACCAGTAGTGGCGAGAGATCCGTTGGCCGGTCTTACGGACTCCAGGGTGCCCGGCTTCCAACGAGGAATGACCCCACTTCAAAATACCTCTTCGAAGCGCAGGGTGAACATGAGTCTTTCCGGGGGGTACTCTCTGAAGCGAGGAGGTGACGACTGGTGCTAGGCGATCAGGCGGTAAAACATGGCAAGGGACTGTGGGTCTGTGGACGAGGACCTTCTGTAAGTTCTTCCGGTGGTGAGAGGACACGACCTTAGTCTTGGGTACGGGGAGAGGGTACACCTCGGCAGAGAAGGCATCCGCCGAGTCTTGGTCTTCTGCCGGTAGGCCGGATAGAGGCTTGGCCGGGACAGGAAATGACATAATACACTTGGTCTGAGGTGACTTGAGACACTGGTGGGAACAGTCCTGACCCCAAGTGAGAATCTCCCCGGTTCTCCAGTCCAGCTGAGGGGCATGTTCTTGTAGCCACGGGAGTCCCAGGAGGACCGCGGGGGAAGAATGGGGCAGGACGTAGAAGGATATCTCTTCTTGATGTGAAGGACCCACCTGGAGGACTAAAGATGCGGTCTGGTAGTACACACGGTCGGTAAGAATTTCGCCCGTGACCGAGGAGATAGTCAGGGGCCTGGCTAGTCGGGTCACGGGTAGCCGCCATCTTTGGACCAATGTTGCCGCAATAAAACTGCCTGCTGACCCAGAATCGAGGAAGGCAGTAGTCTGATGATTACGTCCTGAGAGAGTCCGGATGGAAACTGGCATAGACAGACTTGGAATGGTGGCATTCACACCTAGGGACACCTGTCCCACCGGACCTAGGTGCGAGCATTTTCCGGATGTTTGGGGACGTAGGGGACATCCCAGCCGGAAGTGATCGGAACCCCCGCAATAGAGACAGAGATTCTGCTCCAGGCGCCGGATTCTTTCATCAGGCGTCAGGTGAGCCCGTTCCACCTGCATAGGAATCTCAGGAGAGGGTTGGGACATCGAAAGGTCAGGATTCTGGAAAACCGGCGCCAGCTGGGGATGGCGACGGGAACGGGTTAGTAAATGTTCATGCCGAACCTCCTCCTCCCTCTCCGAAAAACGAGTATCAACTCGGGTGGCCAGTAGAATGAGTTCGTTCAGGGAGGTAGGCAGGTCTCGGGCAGCGAGCACGTCTCTCAACACGACTAGACAGGCCCTTCTTGAAGGTGGCCAATAGGGCGGCCTCGTTCCAGTCCAATTCGGCTGCCAGGGTGCGGAACTGGATGGCGTAGTCACCAACAGAGGAGCTGCCTTGAGAGAGGTTGAGGAGAGCAGTCTCGGCTGAAGAAGCACGGGCAGGTTCCTCAAAGACGGAGCGAAACTCGAATAGGAAGGCCCGGAGATTGGCAGCAACTGGATCATCACGGTCCCACAGTGGCGTGGCCCAGGCCAGGGCTCTACCTTCTAATAGGCTGATGATGAAAGCCACTTTAGAGCGCTCGGTGGAAAACTGACTACTCAAAAGTTCAATGTGCATGGTGCACTGAGTCAAGAATCCTCTGCACAACTTAGTGTCCCCAGAGTACTTGCTTGGGAGGGCCAGTCGGAGTGAAGAAGAAGCGTCAGGAGGTGGTGTGCGCTGGGCAGTAGTCTGCTGCTGTAAGGCGGCAGTGAGTTGCTGGATCTGCTGTGACTGCTTCTGGATTTGTTGCGCCTGCTGAGTGACCACTCTGGCGACATCACGGAGATCAGGCACCTCGCCGGGATCCATGGTTGGAGCCTACTGTAACGCCCGGAGTAGTGGATCCACTGGACCGGCACCAGCGATGGCACAAACCTCACCAGGGAGCGGAGTCTAAGGGGCCGCTGGTTTTCACCAGAGCCCGCCGCAAGGCGGGATGGACTTGCTGCGGCAGGCGACCCCCAGGTCGCTACCCCTGGCTTGGTTGCTGGTGTCGGCAGGCGAGGCGTGGCTGGAGATGGCACAGGCAATAGTCTGCAGATGAGAGAGCACGTGACAAGCTGGACACAGGAACAGGTGGAGTGACAGGGGAACAGGAACCAGGAACAGGGACTAGGGACCAGGTAACGGACAGGACTCAGGAACAGGGACTAGGGACCAGGTAACGGACAGGACACAGGAACAACAGGGAGCTGGGCCAAACGCTATGGGAAGCATGTAGAGGCTCCAACCCAGGGGACAGGGCATGCTGGGATTTATAGGGGAGTGATTAGGTGCAACTACCAATTAGGAGCGCACTGCCCCTTTAAATCTGAGACAGCCGGCGCGCGCGCGCCCGAGGAGGCGGGGACGCGCGCGCCGGCCGGCACAGCGGGAGACAGGAGCGTGGAGAGGTGAGGCGCCCCCCGGGGCCGAGGTGATAGCAGCGCCGGGTCCCCGACTATGGACACCGGCTGCTGCATGGGGCAGGAAGCGGTCGCGGCGGCGGCCCGGAACGCGGGACGCCGCCGCGGCCGTGACAGATGTTTGGAGCATGTCATATTTTCCATAAAGATGAACGGTGTAGTTGTGTGACTGGGGAGTTCTTCAGTATTCCTGGTGGTCCAGAGGTTTTAATTCATTAACATTCTTGACAGTCTAGTAATCATGGTTATGTAGTTTCCCAAATATGTTTGGTGGTCCAGAAGTACTTATAACATCCCTGATGAACTAGAGGGCTTTGATTTTCATTCTTGGTACTTTTATTATTTCCATGTTGATCTTTCTCCTTGGTAGTCATGTGGCATAATTTTCCTATTATACTTAGAGGACCATTAGTACTTTTAATGTCCCTGGTGGTGCAGTAGTGTTTAGAATTTCCCTAATGCTCCTATGGTGTCTTCATATATGATGACCCCTCTGATATTATTGGGTTGAGGGGGGGGGGGGGAGGCTAATTTGATGTAAATGAGGGGCTTGTTGTTCATGGCCACTTTCAAAAATTTGAGCCATGGGTCGTGTAGCCTACGTAAAGCTGCTGGGTTGCTTTAGACTTAAGGCTAGAGATGAGCGAACCGGGTTCGGGTTCGAGTTGATCCGAACCCGAACGTTCGGCATTTGATTAGCTGGGGCTGCTGAACTTGGATAAAGCTCTAAGGTTGTCTGGAAAACATGGATACAGCCAATGACTATATCCATGTTTTTCACATAGCCTTAGGGCTTTATCCAAGTTCAGCAGCCGCCGCTAATCAAATGCCGAACGTTCGGGTTCAGATCGACTCGAGCATGCTCCAGGTTCGCTCATCTCTACTTAAGGCCCTTTAACATGGATCGATTATCATTAATAAACTCATCGAGAAACGATCATTTAGCCGATAGTGGTACATTTGCTTTAAATGGCTGCACAAACAATGCAGCGATCGTTCGTGCACCCTGGCCATGTGATTTATTGTGCCTTGTTGTGTAAGTGATCACCAATTTTGCTGATAGTATCTCATTTGCTTCCTTGCACAGCCAATTATTGGGCCACGTTAGTGTAGGGCTTCACCACTTATCCCTTTAAAAGGGACCTCTGCATCATCACCCTTAGTGTGGTCTCCAAAAGCTATGCCTGAATCATCCTTGTGTGGCAGCAAAGGAACAGACAGAAGACATGGTCCATCAGGCAAAGGTTCGGGCAGAACAGAGTAGAGTAATGTAACATCACTTTTGCTCAGTTGAGGAAGACCAGCATGAGAGTCTCTGAAGTAAGCTATGACTACATGACGACAGGGCATTTATGGGGACAAAGTACAGTGTGCACTTGTCCAAGGGATGCCAAGCCAGAGGAGGAGAATGCCAGCAGGCAAGACCAGTGGCATAGTGTGAGGGGGAAGGGCATGGGGGATTTTGTCCCCCCTTGGGGGGAGGGGGGTTAAGTACCTACTAGGGGCATACTGGGGGAGGGGGGTTAATGACTTACTAGAGGCATGCTAGGGGGAGGGGTTTACCTACCTACTAGGGGCATGCTGGGGGGAGGGTGGTTAACTACTTACTAGGGGCATCCTACCTGGGGGAGCATCACTGTAAGGTAAAAGTATTCTGAGCTAATGGAAGTCCTGGATCCTTACAGATCTACCAGTAAAATGTCACCAGTTGTAATAAAGGAAGAAACATTTACAGTTATTCCCCCGTAACACAAAAAGCTGAACCGCTCGAAACATTTTGAATCATGTAACAGTGGAAGTGGATGGTGAGTTTACATTGTGAGTCATTGGCATCTAGAATGTCTGCTGTGCCTGAATTATAAAATAGACATTCTCCCAATAACAAAATAGGCATAATTTCATATAATGGGGTGAAATTGGACCCATCGCTGTACCCCAAAAATGCAGCTAAACGTCACTAAAGTGTGCCTTAAAGTGTCACCAAAAGAAAACTTTTGTAAGAGTGTTAAAATTTCAACCAATCCTAGAACAGGCATAGGGAGATGTGATCTATATGTCTGTGAGCAAGATGGCCCTATAGACTTATGATATGTGGCCTTATTGATCATATGAGTCGGGGATAAAAAAAACTTTAGACTTCTTTAGGCTGGGTTCACACTACGTATATTTGAGGCTGCATATTTGAGGCTGTATAGCAACCAAAACCAAGAGTGGATTGAAAACACAGAAAGGCTCTGTTTACATAATGTTGTAATTGAGTGGATGGCCGCCATTTAATGGCAAATATTTGCTGTTATTTTAAAACAACGGCTGTTGTATTGAAATAATGGCCGTTATTTACTGTTATATGGCGGCCATCCACTCAATTTCAACATTGTGTGAACAGATCCTTTCTGTGTTTTAAATCCACTCCTGGTTTTGGTTGCAATATGAGGACCTGACAAGAGGACCAAATACAGCCTGAAATATACATAGTGTGAACCCAGCCTGAGACTGTAAGAGGAAAGTTAAGAAAATCAATAGATACACAGGGACAATGTGTTACGCTTTCTGGGCACTGCTTTGCAAGAAATGTTTGTCTCTACACATGTAGTATACAATATGACTCTTTCAGGGCAGTGTTTGGCACAATGGTAATGACTGCTACTCTTTGGAATCTTTTTGTTACGATATGCAGTAAACACAAAATATCATTATATGATCAATACAGGGGGCTATGTAGAAATGGGGTGAGATTGGACCCATCACTGTACCTCACAACTGCAGCTAAAAGTCCTTAAAGTGTGCCTATCACCAAAAGAAAACTTTTTTAATGTCACACAGACATGTCATAAGTCCTTCTCTTTGGGGTCTGATTTTTTAGATTACAACCAATCAAGAGAAAAGGTGTAGAGAGATGTGCACTCTGTGTATATGTGCACTCTGTGTATCTGTGCGAGCGCGACAACCACATAGACTTACATTGAACCCTTCTCGGTCATGTGACACTTTCTGGGCACATGGTGGACATGTTTGGCTCTATGTGAGTAATGTATGGATCTTTAAGGGCAGTGTTTGACACTATGGTAGTGAGTGCTACATTAGGCACAATATGGCATTATATGGGCTGTATGTGCATATGCATGTCTGTATGTCTGACTGTGAGAATGTGCCCATGTAAATCTGTTTATGTGCTAAGGACCCAGTCAGAAATGGAACTGGTCAGCTAAAATGAGTCTGCAAGCTTTGACGCATTCACACTTACAGATTTCTTCTTGAATTAAAGGGGTTATCCAGCGCTGCAAAAACATGGCCATTTTCTTCCAGAGACAGCACCACTTGTGTCTTTGGTTTGGGTGCAGACTTGGTTGCATTGAAGTGAATGGAGCTTAATTGCAAACCACACCTGAACTGGAGACAAGAGTGGTGCTGTCTCTCAAAAAAAGTGGACATGTTTTTGTAATGCTGAAAAACCCCTTTAAGTTGCAATAATAATATGATCTTACGCATTCTCAGTACATTATAGAGAGGAGATTTGCTATACATGATCAGTTGCTTAACTCACAGTTTCCTTTTTCTTGAAGGAAAACATGTTCCAATACCAGATCAGGCTCTACAAGGACTCGGACTACGAAAGGGTTCGGGAGATCTTTGCTAATGGATTAACAGAGCATACCAGGACAGCCTTCCATATTGCCCTTCGTCTCCCACGTACCGGGGCGTTTCTTCTTGTGACGTTTCTTCTTCTCTTCCATCTCACCGGATCATTCCTGATGTCCATCCTAGGACTGATCTTTGATATAGGGCTCCTGTATGTCATCCATAAATACATCTACTTGATCTACGTCTGGCACTGTCTTGATGACGACATGTCGGATATACAGAAGTATTATCTCCAACGAGATAGCTGCTGCTTTTGGGTGGCGGAGTCTGCAGGAGAGGTGGCCGGGATGGTAGCCGCTGTTCCAGCCCATCATCCTGGAGGAAAGAGACAGGTAGAACTCTTGAGGCTGTCAGTTCCCAAAAAATATCGGGGCAAGGGAATTGCTAAAGCCCTGTGCAGGACGGTCATTGACTTCGCTCGAGAGAGAGGATGTGAGGCGGTGGTCCTCGAGACCTCAAGCCCTCAAGTTGATGCTTGGAAGATGTATGAGAAGATGGGTTTTAAGAAAACTAGAACTGCCTTAGCCCCGGCTCTGATGGCAAAAATCGTTGGCTTCACAGTATTGTTCTACTGCTTTGACCTTCCCATTCGCAGGTGAAAAATAAAGAAACCTTTCCAAGTCTCCAGTGTATAACTGATTGACCGAGACCAACAGGACGACAGATGAGCTTGGATAAAATCTTTCTTATTTACCCATTAAAAAGAACTTGGAAATATTAAACACTTAAAGTGTATCATTTTCCAAAGGGTCTATAAGGATTCTGCAGGATGCATAGATGCTTTCTTGCATAAACAGCACCACCTCTGCCTCACGTTGTGTGTGGTGTTACCAGTCTGTCCTATTCACTTCAATGGAACTGACCTCAAATACCCCACAAAACTGAGAAGAAGAGTGGCACTGTTTCTAGAAGAAAATGACCATGTTTTCTCTAATCCTGGAGAATCCCTTTAAGGATGTGAGTTGGGGAATATCCTTAGGAATAGTCAGACTCTGCAAAAGGTTTAAAGGTATACATTGTTCCCAGAGCTGGTACAAGCTCAACACAAAAGACCACAAAGCCAAGATTAAAATAAAGTCTAATAAAAAAAATAGAAGGTGTTATAGGAATTCTCATTAATATCGGATTCGTTAGTTTATCCGTAGAACAGGTCATGCATTCCTGGGTGTCCACAAATCAGCACCATGGACAGTAACCCACTATCTAATGTATTGTGCATAGGGGAGCACATTGTGGTCAGATACCATTGGTAAAACAATAACAGCCTATCCTAACTGGGATGACGCCCAAGACCTCACGTCTCTGCTGCCAGTACAATTACCTTCTCTATGGGAATTTATTACGCCAAAACAACAACAAGTGGCAAAGAAATGAACCACCCTAAACAATTTGTCCAAAAAATGCTGTAATCTCTTTGATGCTACATGGGTTTTTCTCGACTGAAAGATCTTTGCATCAGTATGTGTCCATGCCTTTCAGATTGGTACCCCAGTCTCTATTGGCTTAAAGGGGAATTCTGGGCAGAGGGTTTTGGCAAAGTTTAAATAAATAACTTGCATTCAACTTGCCGTCTCTATCGCTGATGCCTGTATAACACAGCTCTGGTCCCTCGGTCCCTGGCTAGAGAGAGGACCTGAGACACTCAGAGGACCTGAGACAGTCAGTGGCTGTAGCGGGGCCCAGCCTGGCCGCTGACTGTCTCAGTGTGCCTAGATGAGGCCGGTGACCTAGCGACCGGAGCTGCAGTTTACGAGTATCATTGCTGGAGCCAGCGAGGTAAGTGCACAAGTATCACATGCATTTCATGGGTGTTCATACATCTCCACAAACACAGAGAAGCTACCACTCAGCACCTATTAGACTGCATTCAGCATCTAGAAGAGCCATATCATAGGTCCCGAGCTACACAACCCCTTCCACAATTACATTTACCAAGGTCAGAGGTCTCAAACCACCTCAACTTTCTCTCTGCCCCTTCTGAGTCTCTAGCAGGGTCTCGCCTCGGGCTGCTGACTGGCTGAGCTGACCTAAAACGTCACTTCCCAGGTCACCACTAAGACCCAGAAGCCGCTGGGACCAGAGCTGCAGGACACCAGCACTGGAGCAGGGGAGGTAATATCATGTTACTTCTTTCATCCTCCCCCTCCCCAGCACTCTGCCAAATATCACCCCAGATCGGAGTTATCCTTTAATTTTTAAGCCTTCTTCAAACACGTATTCAAACACACGGGCCAATTATCAGGCAAATGATTGTTCATTCCTGACAGCTGAACACATCTGGCTTCCAGTATTGGCTGTGTTGACCCTTCCAGCACTAAACCCCATGTCTATTCCGATCTCCATCCTTATGGCGGTCATAGCTGTAGTCGCTGTATGGTTTGGTGCCCGTTACATATTCACGTCCTACATACATCATGCCCTCTCTGATGACATGTTGGACATTCGTGAATATTACCTGCAGCAGGACAGTTACAGCTTCTGGGTAGCTGAGTCGCTGCTCTTTCTTCTTCTGAGCCCGAAGGAGAGAAACATCTGGAGCTGAGACAACTCTCAGTGGCCACACATCACAGAGGGAAAGGGATTAGCTCAGTGTTGTGCAGGTCCCTTATTGACTTTGCCCGGAAGAGAGGCTGCGAGGATGTGGTCCTGACCACCACCATATCACAAAAAGTGCCCAAAAAATGTACGAGAAGCTCGGCTTCAGGCAAACACAGAACTTTCTTCACCCAGGGTGTTCTCGATGACCTATATAATTGTGGATCATCCTATGGGTATTCTCGATGACCTATAAAATGGTGGATCATTCTATGGGTGTTCTCAATGACCTATATAATAGTGAATCATCCTATGGGTGTTCTGGGTGACCTATAAAATGGTGGATCATCCTATGGGTGTTCTCGATGACCGATATAATGGTGGATCATCCTATGTGTGTTCTAGATGACCTATATAATGGTGGATCATCCTATGGGTGTTCTCGGTTACCTATATAATGGTGGATCATCCTATGGGTGTTCTCGATTACCTATATAATGGTGGATCATCCTATGGGTGTTCTCAATGACCTATATAATGGTGGATCATCCTATGGGTGTTCTCGATGACCTATAAGATGGTGAATCCTCCTATGGGTGTTCTCGATTACCTATATAATGGTGGATCATCCTATGGGTGTTCTCGATGACCTATATAATGGTGAATCATCCTATGGGTGTTCGCTTTTACCTATATAATGGTGGATCATCCTATGGGTGTTCTTGATGACCTACTGTATAAAATGGTGGATCATCCTATGGGTGTTCTCTTTTACCTATATAATGGTGGATCATTCTATGGTTATTCTAGATGACCGATATAATGGTGGATCATCCTATGGGTGTTCTTGATGACCTATATAATGGTGGATCATCCTATGGGTGTTCTCGATGACCTATATAATGGTGAATCATCCTATGGGTGTTCTCTTTTACCTATATAATGGTGGATCATCTTATGGGTGTTCTCGATGACCTATATAATGGTGGCTCTTCCTATGGTTGTTCTAGATGATCGATATAATAATGGATTATCCTATGGGTGTCCTCGATGACCGATATAATGGTGGATCATCCTATGGGTGTTCTAGATGACTGATATAATGGTGGATCATCCTATGGGTGTTCTTGATGACCGATATATTGGTGGATCATCCTATGCGTGTTCTTGATGACCTATATAATGGTGGATCACCTATGGGTGTTCTTGATGACCTATATAATGGTGAATCATCCTATGGGTGTTCTTGATGACCTATATAATGGTGGACCATCCTATGGGTGTTCTCGATGACCGATATATTGGTGGATCATCCTATGCGTGTTCTTGATGACCTATATAATGGTGGATCACCTATGGGTGTTCTTGATGACCTATATAATGGTGAATCATCCTATGGGTGTTCTTGATGACCTATATAATGGTGGACCATCCTATGGGTGTTCTCGATGACCTATAAAATGGTGTATCATCCTATGGGTGTTCTCTTCTACCTATATAATGGTGGATTATCCTATGGGTGTTCTCGATGACCGATATAATGGTGGATCATCCTATGGGTGTTCTAGATGACCAATATAATGGTGGATCATCCTATGGGTGTTCTTGATGACCGATATAATGGTGGATCATCCTATGGGTGTTCTTGATAACCTATATAATGGTGGATCATCCTATGGGTGTTCTCGATGACCTATATAATGGTGGATCATCCTATGGATGTTCTCTGAGTATTTCACTATAATTCTGCATTAGAGAATACTGATGTAGTTGTAGGGCTCTCATTATGTTGACCCTGGAGCCAGAATCCTTGGTGGGAATTAATATTCTTGGTGGTCTAGCCAATGGTCTCCCAAATATGCCTGGCGGTCTAGTGGTATTGATAATATCTTGGATGTGCTAGAGATTTCATTGTCATTCTTGGTGTTGTAGTACTTTTATCCTTTTCAGATTTCTCTTTATCCTTGGTAACCATATAGTTTTTTTTTTATAGAGTTTTAATGTCCCTGGTGGGCTGGTGGTGTCTCATTTGTCCAGGTTCTAGAAATATCACACATCTACTATGAAAGTGGATTGTTAACTATTAGGTGGCAATAAATACTAGCTACGGGGGGTGGGGGGGACGGGCTAACTGGGGGATGCCTTCTACATTAAGGTCGAGGATACTACCTATTGGGGGGGTAACCATCAGTTCCTAAAATGGGGGTCACTACGTACTAGGGAGCGGGGGCTAAACACCAAGGAAAATGCCTACAGGAGGATACTACCGACTGGTGGTGGTGGGGGTAGCAAACTACCAGGGCAGATTACCTACAGAGTGATGCTTACGTGGTGTGTGATATGTGTGTGTGTGTGTGTGTGTGTTTGTCTGTACAGTATATTTGTTCTATCCCCTATTAGTGCTGTTCTGGGGTGACTTCCACACACAGAGCTATGTGATCTCTCTTGGAATTTCTGGTGAGGTCCCGCCATCTTCAGACCCCAGGTATCACTTTGCTCTGTTGGGTGAGGCTCCAATAGAAACTTCAACTCTTTGGGGGATATTTATGAAAGGGTGTAAATATACACCTGGTGTAAACTGCCCACAGCAACCAATCACAGCTCCTCTTATATTTTACCAGAGCTGAAAGCTGGGCTGTGATTGGTTGCTGTGGGCAGTTTACACCAGGTGTATATTTACACCCTGTCATAAATCTCCCTCTTTATGTTATCACCATTAAGGTTCTCCTCTCAGAAATTACATCTCCCAGCATGCCCTGAGAGCTTCATAAGTGATGGGGGGGGGGGGGGGGAGATTCTGAGAGTTGTACTTCTGCTGAAAACCTGTTATTCAAAAGGGAGTTGTGGACACAGATGTATCTACTGTAGGATGGAAGCAGGTCAGCATGTCGCTTCTCACTTGTTCTCCGTTAGTGGCCCCAAGGATCATTACCTCTGGTGGCCCCAGTTAGCCACCAGGGGCTCCGATGAGCTGTCAGGGGGTGACCTAGGTGATCTAGTCTTTGACGATTCTGCATTATGCTCATACATTATACTCTGGTTTACCTTTGATCGATTCACAGTAAATCATTATATAATTCACGTTATATATTTGCTGACTCAGGAGGGAATTGACCGATGTCCGGATTTCTTCGCCACTTTCACATGTATTTTCTTGTGGACTGGACAAGCTCTGGGACCCTACAACCTCCTCAGGATCTCCGGCAGGTCTGTAATCCATGGTGTTTCCGGTACATATAATGATGACACTACTATATGATCTTCTCATCATGGATCCGTCTGACCATAGTCCCTGTAGTCCATGTCCTCCCCTCAGTAATGGGCATAGGAGGACCCCATTGCTCAGCCTGTACCTACTTACTCAGTATGATCATAGCTGTACCTCAAAGATCCTGGTTCTTTATTACAGGGCCCTCAGCTTCCCGGTGCCATTTATATACTGGGGTCTTTTCATATGGTAGAGTGGCCTTTGGGCCCCCTCAGCCACCATAGCCCAGATGTGACTGCTACCTCTTTGCCCCCTATAGTTACACTGCTGTGACCCCCTGTGACCATGAATAAATAGAAGGCAGTGCCGTAAGTCATAGAAAGTGTGTGACTTGGATCAGCTTTCTTCTATGGTGTTCTTGTTCAACTTGGTCATGTGTAGACCACCTATAACAAAATATTGGCCCGTGACCTATATGATTCATACCCAAGACCCCCTATCTCATTTGACTTTTTTCCTCTGAATCTTTTCCTCTTTACCTTTCCTTTTTTCTCTGCCCTCTTCATATATTGTGTTGCACAGTGGTATTTGGCACTGCTGGAGAGGTGTTTAGTGCACAGGGATATGTTGTGTTGCATAGTGGTATTCGGCACTGCTGGAGAGGTGTTTAGTGCTGCACTGAGGTATTAGATGCTGCTGGGGACATATGTTATACTGCACTGCTGTATGTATTTGGTGCTGCAGTAAGGTATTTGCTTGGCACTTGGAGAGGCATTTTATGCTGCGCTGAGGTATTGGCTGTTACTGGGGAGGTGTTTAGTGATGTCCTGAGGAATTGGATGATTTGGGCCAGATATATTGTGCTGCACTGGGGTATTGGGTGGTGTGGGGCAGGATTGTTGTGCTGCACTAGGGTACTGGGTGCTGTGGGGCAGGTATGTTCTTGTGTTCTGGGGTATTGGATGCTGTGGGACAGGTATGTTCTTCTGCACTGGGGTATTGGGTGCTGTGGGGGAGGTATGTTCTTGTGCTCTAGGGTATTGGGTGCTGTGGGGACGGATTGTTGTGCTGTACTGGGGTATTGGGTGCTCTGGGGCAGGTATGTTCTTATGCACTGGGGTATTGGGTGCTCTGGGGCAGGTATGTTCTTGTGCTCTGGAGTATTGGGTGCTCTGGGGCAGGTATGTTCTTGTACACTGGGGTAGTGGGTGCTGTGGGGCAGGTATGTTCTTGTGCACTGGGGTAGTGGGTGCTGTGGGGCAGGTATGTTCTTGTGCACTGGGGTATTGGATGCTGTGGGGCAGGTATGTTTTTGTGCACTGGGGTATTGGGTGCTGTGGGGCAGGTATGTTCTTGTGCACTGGGGTATTGGGTGCTTTGCGGCAGGTATGTTCTTGTGCACTGGGGTATTGGGTGCTGTGGGGCAGGTATGTTCTTGTGCATTAGAGTATTGGGTGCTGTGGGGCAGGTATGTTCTTGTGCACTGGGGTAGTGGGTGCTGTGGGGCAGGTATGTTCTTGTGCATTACAGTATTGGGTGCTGTGGGGCAGGTATGTTCTTGTGCACTGGGGTATTGGATGCTGTGGGGCAGGTATGTTTTTGTGCACTGGGGTATTGGGTGCTGTGGGGCAGGTATGTTCTTGTGCACTGGGGTATTGGGTGCTTTGCGGCAGGTATGTTCTTGTGCACTGGGGTATTGGGTGCTGTGGGGCAGGTATGTTTTTGTGCACTGGGGTATTGGGTGCTGTGGGGCAGGTATGTTCTTGTGCACTGGGGTATTGGGTGCTGTGGGGCAGGTATGTTCTTGTGCACTGGGGTAGTGGGTGCTGTGGGGCAGGTATGTTCTTGTGCACTGGGGTATTGGGTGCTGTGGGGCAGGTATGTTCTTGTGCACTGGGGTAGTGGGTGCTGTGGGGCAGGTATGTTCTTGTGCACTAGAGTATTGGGTGCTGTGGGGCAGGTATGTTCTTGTGCACTAGAGTATTGGGTGCTGTGGGGCAGGTATGTTCTTGTGCACTGGGGTATTGGGGGCTGTGGGGCAGGTATGTTCTTGTGCACTAGAGTATTGGGTGCTGTGGGGCAGGTATGTTTTTGTGCACTGGGGTATTGGGTGCTGTGGGGCAGGTATGTTCTTGTGCACTGGGGTATTGGGTGCTGTGGGGCAGGTATGTTCTTGTATACTGGGGTATTGGGTGCTGTGGGGCAGTATTGTGTATTGGGCGCTGTGGGGCAGGTATGTTCTTGTGCACTGGGGTATTGGGTGCTCTGGGGCAGGTATGTTTTTGTGCACTGGGGTATTGGGTGCTGTGGGGCAGGTATGTTCTTGTGCACTGGGGTATTGGGTGCTGTGGGGCAGGTATGTTCTTGTATACTGGGGTATTGGGTGCTGTGGGGCAGTATTGTGTATTGGGCGCTGTGGGGCAGGTATGTTCTTGTGCACTGGGGTATTGGGTGCTCTGGGGCAGGTATGTTCTTGTGCACTGGGGTATTGGGTGCTGTGGGGCAGGTATGTTCTTGTGCACTGGGGTATTGGGTGCTGTGGGGCAGGTATGTTCTTGTGCACTGGGGTATTGGGTGCTGTGGGGCAGGTATGTTCTTGTGCACTGGGGTATTGGGTGCTGTGGGGCAGGTATGTTCTTGTGCCCTGGGGTATTGGGTGCTCTGGGGCAGGATTGTTGTGCTGCACTGGGTTATTTGTTACTGCTCCTGTGAGGGTGTTCTGTGCTGCTGTGAGTGTTAGCCGTGCTGCAATGTGGTATTTGGTTATATTGTAGTGGTAATGTGGATGGTGCACAGTAGTCACTGAGGAAGCCCCAACATTCCCATGGAGTCATCTACCTTTTTCTGTTTCTTTCCCTTTGAGTTCCGCATTTTTTCCTCCTCCATCTTAACCTCCTTCTTATTTCTCTTCATGTTCAGCTTCTTCTTTCTTCTCCTGCTTCTTTACCTAATCTTCCTGTTCTTCATAATTTTTTTCTGTTCTTTTTCTCCACCTTTTCTTCTCCTCCTTTTGTATTACTTTTCGTTATATGTTCTTCCTCTTTATCATCATCATCATCTTCCTCTACTTATTATTCCTCGTCTTTACTTATTCTTCATCATCTTCCTCTTTTTCTGTTCTCCCTCTGGACCTTCTTCCTCTTTCCCACTTCTCATTGCTGCTGACCCTTCTTAACTTATTTTATCATTTTATCTTGTCTTATAGGAAAGGCGCCATGTCTGGTTACTACATCCGTCTCTACAAGGCCTCGGATTACCATACTGTAAGAGACATCTTTGCTCGTGGTATAGTAGAACACACTGATGGTGCCGTCCACCATGCATTGACCCTTCCTCGGATTTGGATGCCCTCCGTGGTGGTGATGGGGCTTCCCCTTCTGATTGCAGGATCTCTTCTTACATCTATCCTGGCAGGGACCATTATCTTGGGCCTCATCTATTACATCAATAGACGCCCAAACACCACCTATGCTAACATCAGCTTGAGGGACGACATGTTAGACATCCAGAAATACTATCTACAATGTGAGGACCGCTGCTTCTGGGTGGCGGAGTCAGACCGGGAGATCGTAGGGATGGTGGCGGCGGCTCCATTTCTTCACAATGGAGGAGAGAAGCAAATGGAGCTGAAGAGATTATCAGTTCCCAGAAGACACCGGGGAAAAGGGATAGGGAAGGCCTTGTGCAGGACGGTCATTGACTTTGCTCGGAGGAGAGGCTACAAGGCGGTGGTCCTAGAAGCTTCACTGCAACAAACTACATCATGTTATCTCTATGAGAAGATGGGATTCAGGAGAGCCTACTACTTCTATCCGGACTACTTCTGTGCACGTTACATAGACTTAGAATATGTCATTTATCAGTACGATATCCAGGAATAAACATCTAATGTATCCTAATAATAAAGAGCAGAGATATCTGGCAGCAGGTGGCATAATTTTTAGAGTTAAAGGGGCCAGGCTGGAGTACCAAAAGCAAGCCTCCTCCCCGCACGGATTGTTCTCATACCCTCCATTACAGGGGCTGGGACCAGCAGTGCACACACAGGTACTTCCTGTCCCTTAGTTATCTGGCCAGTCACAGCACCTACTGCTTACTGCTAGGCCATGACATAGTGCCGGTGAATGTCCACCGCACACAGCAGGCGAACTCTGTACACTACTATAAATGGCATCTACAGGGGCAAGGGGGGCATTGGTTTTACAGGATGACATTTGATTAAAAATGAAAGAAAAAGCAGCAATACAAGAAGGAAGGGGTTACACTAAGCACCGATCAGATGCTGGTGATGATGGCAAGCTAAAGAGGGAAGAGGTGGAGGGTGACATTACATTTAGGAGGCAGCACTGTGCACATTTACTAGTAGGAAGATCATTTCCTCTGGTGGCCCTAGATACCCCAGTCCCACACTCACAGGGGCTCAAAGAAGTTGTTAGGGGGTAACTGTTGGGGGTGTCACTGGGTACTATGGTGGACAGTATTCATCATATCCTGACACAGTGAGCAGTATGTATGACATTACTCCTGACACAGTGGGCAGTATATGTGACATTACTCCTGATCTCCTGACACAGTGGGCAGTATGTATGACATTACCCCTGACACAGTGGGCAGTATGTATGACATTACCCCTGACACAGTGGGCAGTATGTATGACATTACCCCTGACACAGTGGGCATTATGTATGACATTACCCCTGACACAGTGGGCAGTATGTATGACATTACCCCTGACACAGTGGGCATTATGTATGACATTACTCCTGACACAGTGGGTAGTATGTATCACATTACCCCTGATCTCCTGACACAGTGGGCAGTATGTATGACATTACTCCTGACACAGTGGGCAGTATGTATGACATTACTCCTGACACAGTGGGCAGTATGTATCACATTACCCCTGACACAGTGGGCAGTATGTATGACATTACTCCTGACACAGTGGGTAGTATGTATGGCATTACCCCTGATCTCCTGACACAGTGGGCAGTATGTATGACATTACCCCTGACACAGTGGGCAGTATGTGTGACATTACTCCTGACACAGTGGGCAGTATGTGTGACATTACTCCTGACACAGTGGGCAGTATGTATGGCATTACCCCTGACACAGTGGGTAGTATATATGACATTACTCCTGACACAGTGGGCAGTATGTATGACATTACCCCTGACACAGTGGGCAGTATGTATGACATTACTCCTGGCACAGCGGGCAGTATGTATGACATTACCCCTGACACAGTGGGCAGTATGTGTGACATTACTCCTGACACAGTGGGCAGTATGTATGGCATTACCCCTGACACAGTGGGTAGTATATATGACATTACTCCTGACACAGTGGGCAGTATGTATGACATTACCCCTGACACAGTGGGCAGTATGTATGACATTACTCCTGGCACAGCGGGCAGTATGTATGACATTACCCCTGACACAGTGGGCAGTATGTATGACATTACTCCTGGCACAGTGGGCAGTATGTATGACATTACCCCTGACACAGTGGGCAGTATGTATGACATTACTCCTCATCTCCTTACACAGTGGGCAGTATGTATCACATTACCCCTGATCTCCTGACACAGTGGGCAGTATGTATGACATTACTCCTGACACAGTGGGCAGTATGTATGACATTACTCCTGACACAGTGGGCAGTATGTATCACATTACCCCTGACACAGTGGGCAGTATGTATGACATTACCCCTGGCACAGTGGGCAGTATGTGTGACATTACTCCTGACACAGTGGGTAGTATGTATGGCATTACCCCTGATCTCCTGACACAGTGGGCAGTATGTATGACATTACCCCTGACACAGTGGGCAGTATGTGTGACATTACTCCTGACACAGTGGGCAGTATGTATGGCATTACCCCTGACACAGTGGGTAGTATATATGACATTACTCCTGACACAGTGGGCAGTATGTATGACATTACCCCTGACACAGTGGGCAGTATGTATGACATTACTCCTGGCACAGCGGGCAGTATGTATGACATTACCCCTGACACAGTGGGCAGTATGTATGACATTACTCCTGGCACAGTGGGCAGTATGTATGACATTACTCCTGACACAGTGGGAAGTATGTATGACATTACTCCTGACACAGTGGGCAGTATGTATGACATTACCCCTGATCTCCTGACACAGTGGGCAGTATGTATGGCATTACCCCTGACACAGTGGGCAGTATGTATGCAGTAGCGGTCTTTGGCACCAAGCATACCAAGCAATCGCTTGGGGCCCCCAACATCCAGGGGGCCCCCATGCCCCACTCTTCTCTTGTGCTCAAGACCGCTAGACAGGGCTGCTGCCCCGCTTGCTGCTGTGATCTGAACTGTAACTATGAGCACTCTGGAAAGAGAAAGGGGAATACAGCGCACGGCGCACATAGTGTAATTCTGCAGGGTAGGTTGGTGTAGTAGTGAGTGATAGAATATTGCTCACCTTTGCGTGTCGTGCTACGAGCCCGACACCGCCAGATGCTTTAAACGCTCGCTGCCCACCAGGGGTCCGACTGGGTCGGTAGAAGAAATCGGTGTGCAAGATCACTTTATCCAGGCAGGATACGTGGTGTACTCTGGTGTCCGGCGCTGAGCGGATTTTCCAAAAATTATCAAGGAGATGATGGAGTCGTAGTATTAAAATCTTAAACTACTTTATTGCATGACGTAAAATAAAATACGTTTCGAGGAACATGCCTCTTCATCAGATAATTGAAACCATATGGACAAGCTCTCTATTTATAATGGGCCGGGGCGGGAGATTCAACATTCAAATTTCCCGGGGTGGACTGTCATTGGCTGTGCTCTCATCTTCAGTCTACTTTCATTGTTTACTCAAAACATTGTAATGTTCTTGGGAAATACGTGCTTGTACTTAATCATAAATGAATATATAAAAATACATGAAATAAATACATAAAAACATAAAAAATACAAACTGACATTTTACTGTGTATATACATACACCAACACTTGTTGGCTTTTGATATGTGTCTAGTTCTAACTCTAAATCCTTTACCTGGAATGAACCTGCCGGGTGGTGAGCCGGCAGATGTCCCGACCCCGGCAGCCGGCATCCCATGTTCAAATCCCCAGCCAGACAGATTCCAGTCGAACAGCTACTTTTGGTTTTTTTGGTTTTTTGTTTGTTTCTTTGTTTTTTTTGTGGGAGTTTAGAGTGTTTTCTGCACACAATATTATGCTAGAGACTGGTAGGGAATAGATTCAAAGGATATTAAATAATAAAATGAAATGAATAATAAAATGAAAATATAGTCTTCGCGGACGCAGGTAGGTGTTCCACTGTATATAAAAAAACAAAAAAAAAAACATATTGTTATGAAGTTTGGTTACTCAATCATTTCTGTGATCTCGTTTAATCCTCGGGGTTGGAGTGTATTCAAGCGATATATCCAATACATCTCTTTTCTAATTAAATTACCCAATCTATTGTTCACATGTATAGGTATGTGATCAATGGGATAGATTATCAATTTTCTGAAGTCGCAGTCATGTTTTTCATAGAAGTGTCTGGACAATCCGTGTTTTTGGAAGCCTCTTCTGATATTCAGTCTATGGCCATTTAATCTTAGGTGTAATGGCTGTGTCGTGCGCCCGACATACTGATATGAACATGGGCATTCTATCACATATACAACATAACTGGAAGTGCATGTGAGGGAAAATTTAATAGGAAATTTTTCACCCTCCCTGCTGCTAAACTCTGTCATTCCGATTTTTAAGGAGAGGCAGCATAGACATCTGGACTTTCCACATTTATGGATTCCCTTAGACGGGTTGGTGGTTTCACTCAATCCTTTCGTGTGTTTGCGCAGTCTACTAGGAGCTATCAGACTTTTTAGGTTGGGTGCCCTATGGGTAATTTAATTAGAAAAGAGATGTATTGGATATATCGCTTGAATACACTCCAACCCCGAGGATTAAACGAGATCACAGAAATGATTGAGTAACCAAACTTCATAACAATATGTTTTTTTTTTTTTTTTTTTTTTTTTTATATACAGTGGAACACCTACCTGCGTCCGCGAAGACTATATTTTCATTTTATTATTCATTTCATTTTATTATTTAATATCCTTTGAATCTATTCCCTACCAGTCTCTAGCATAATATTGTGTGCAGGTAACACAAAAAAACACAAAAAAACAAAAAAAACAAAAGTAGCTGTTCGACTGGAATCTGTCTGGCTGGGGATTTGAACATGGGATGCCGACTGCCGGGGTCGGGACATCTGCCGGCTCACCACCCGGCAGGTTCATTCCAGGTAAAGGATTTAGAGTTAGAACTAGACACATATCAAAAGCCAACAAGTGTTGGTGTATGTATATACACAGTAAAATGTCAGTTTGTATTTTTTATGTTTTTATGTATTTATTTCATGTATTTTTATATATTCATTTATAATTAAGTACAAGCACGTATTTCCCAAGAACATTACAATGTTTTGAGTAAACAATGAAAGTAGACTGAAGATGAGAGCACAGCCAATGACAGTCCACCCCGGGAAATTTGAATGTTGAATCTCCCGCCCCGGCCCATTATAAATAGAGAGCTTGTCCATATGGTTTCAATTATCTGATGAAGAGGCATGTTCCTCGAAACGTATTTTATTTTACGTCATGCAATAAAGTAGTTTAAGATTTTAATACTACGACTCCATCATCTCCTTGATAATTTTTGGAAAATCCGCTCAGCGCCGGACACCAGAGTACACCACGTATCCTGCCTGGATAAAGTGATCTTGCACACCAACTATGAGCACTCGTAATGAGCTCTCACAGTTACATGCAGCAGCAGCACTGACAGGGCGGGAGCCATTGGCTCCCTTCCTGTCAGTCACTCTTATGGCCGTAACAAGTGTTTTCCCTGCGGTCACAAGTGGCCGCTCTGTCCTTGTGGTGTCGGTGCTGCAGTGACATCACTGGAGCATCGGCACCAGGAGAAGGGGAGTGCGGCCTCTTGTGACCGCAGGGAAAACCCTTCCTGCGGCCACAAGAGTGAAGAGAAGAGGAGACGCCCGGACCCAGGTGAGTATAAGTGTTTGTTTTATTGTGTTATATACTATATGGGAGGGGGAGCACACAGGGGCCTGTGTAACTGGGGGAGCGCACAGCGGGGGTCTATATAAATGGGGGGAGCACACAGTGGGGCTATATAATGAGGAAGACACAGGGGGGCTATATATAACTGGGGGAGCACACAGGGGGCTATAGACTACTGGGGCTTCACAGAGGGGTCTATATACTACTTGGGTCAGCACACAGGGGGTCTATATACTACTTGGGGCAGCAGAATGGGGTCTATATACAACTGGGGAGCACACAGGAGGTCTATATCCAAGTGGGGGAGCACACAGGGGGGCTATATACTACTGGGGGAGCTCACAGGGGATCTATATACTACTGGGGTAGCACACAGGGGGTCTATATACTACTGGGGTAATACACAGGGGTCTATATACTACTGGTGGGGCACACAAGGGGTCTATATACTGCTGGGGAAACACACAGGGGTCTATATACTACTGGTGGGGCACACAGGGGGTCTATATACTACTGAGGGAACACACAGGAGTCTATATACTACTGGTGGGGCACACAGGGGGTCTATATACCGCTGAGGCAGCACACAGGGGGTCTGTATATAACTGGGGGGGGGGCACACAGGGGTCTATATACTACTGGGGCAGCACACAGGGGGTCTACATACTACTGGAGGAGCACACAGAGGTCTATATACTACTGGTGGGGCACACAGGGGGTCTATATACTACTGGGGGAACACACAGAGGGTCTATATACTACTGGTGGGGCACACAGGGGGCCTATATACTACTGGGGCAGCACACAGGGGGTCTATATATAACGGGGAGCACACAGGGGGTCTATATATAACTGGGGGAGCACACAGGGGGGCTATATATAACTGGGGGAAGCACACAAGGGGTCTATATACTGCTGGAGGAGCACATAGTGGTCGATATACTACTGGGGGAGCCCACAGGGATCTATATAATACTGGTGGAGCACACAGGGGGTCTATATACTACTGGGGGATCCACACAGGTGGTTTATATACTACTGGAGGAGCACAAAGGGGTCTATATCCAAGTGGGGGAGCACACAGGAGGTCTATATCCAAATCGGGAAGCACACAAGGGGGCTAAATACCCCTGAGGGAGCACACAGAGGGCCGATATACTAGTGGGGGAGCACACAGGGGGTATATACGACTGGGGGCAGCACACAGGGGGTTTATATACAACTGGGACAGCACACAGGGGGTCTATATACTTTTGGGGGAGCACACGGGGGGGCTATATATAACTAGGGGAACACACAGGCGTCTATACACTACTGGGGGAAGCACACAAGGGGTATATACTACTGGAGGCTGCGCACAAGGGGTATATACTACTGGGGGCAGCACACAGCGGTCTATTGTTGTGGAGTGCATGTCGAGGGGGGGGGCCCAGACATAACTTTGCTTGGGGCCCCAGAAATGCCAAGACCGCCCCTGTTTATATGACATTACCCCTGACACAGTGGGCAGTATGTATGACATTACTCCTGATCTCCTGACACAGTGGGCAGTATGTATGACATTACTCCTGACACAGTGGGCAGTATGTATGACATTACCCCTGATCTCCTGACACAGTGGGCAGTATGTATGACATTACTCCTGACACAGTGGGCAGTATGTATGACATTACGCCTGACACAGTGGGCAGTATGTATGACATTACTCCTGACACAGTGGGCAGTATGTATGACATTACTCCTGACACAGTGGGCAGTATATGTGACATTACCCCTGATCTCCTGACACAGTGGGCAGTATGTATGACATTACCCCTGACCCAGTGGGCATTATGTATGACATTACCGCTGACACAGTGGGCAGTATGTATGACATTACCGCTGACACAGTGGGCAGTATGTATGACTTTACCCCTGACACAGTGGGCAGTATGTATGACATTACCACTGACACAGTGGGCAGTATGTATGACATTACCCCTGACACAGTGGGCAGTATGTATGACATTACCCCTGATCTCCTGACACAGTGGGCAGTATGTATGACATTACCCCTGATCTCCTGACACAGTGGGCAGTATGTATGGCATTACCCCTGACACAGTGGGCAGTATGTATGACATTACCCCTGATCTCCTGACACAGTGGGCAGTATGTATGACATTACCCCTGACACAGTGGGCAGTATGTATGGCATTACCCCTGACACAGTGGGCAGTATGTATGACATTACCCCTGACACAGTGGGCAGTATGTATGACATTACTCCTGACACAGTGGGCAGTATATGTGACATTACTCCTGATCTCCTGACACAGTGGGCAGTATGTATGACATTACCCCTGACACAGTGGGCATTATGTATGACATTACCCCTGACACAGTGGGCAGTATGTATGACATTACTCCTGACACAGTGGGCAGTATGTATGACATTACCCCTGACACAGTGGGCAGTATGTATGACATTACCCCTGACACAGTGGGCAGTATGTATGACATTACCCCTGACACAGTGGGCAGTATGTATCACATTACCCCTGATCTCCTGACACAGTGGGCAGTATGTATGACATTACTCCTGACACAGTGGGCAGTATGTATGACATTACCCCTGACACAGTGGGCAGTATGTATGACATTACCCCTGACACAGTGGGCAGTATGTATCACATTACCCCTGATCTCCTGACACAGTGGGCAGTATGTATGACATTACTCCTGACACAGTGGGCAGTATGTATCACATTACCCCTGATCTCCTGACACAGTGGGCAGTATGTATGACATTACCGCTGACACAGTGGGCAGTATGTATGACTTTACCCCTGACACAGTGGGCAGTATGTATGACATTACTCCTGACACAGTGGGCAGTATGTATCACATTACCCCTGATCTCCTGACACAGTGGGCAGTATGTGTGACATTACTCCTGACACAGTGGGCAGTATGTATGACATTACCCCTGATCTCCTGACACAGTGGGCAGTATGTATGACATTACCCCTGACACAGTGGGCAGTATGTATGACATTACCACTGACACAGTGGGCAGTATGTATGACATTACCCCTGACACAGTGGGCAGTATGTATGACATTACCCCTGATCTCCTGACACAGTGGGCAGTATGTGTGACATTACTCCTGACACAGTGGGCAGTATGTATGACATTACCCCTGATCTCCTGACACAGTGGGCAGTATGTATGACATTACCCCTGACACAGTGGGCAGTATGTATGACATTACCCCTGGCACAGTGGGCAGTATGTGTGGCATTACCCCTGACACAGTGGGCAGTATGTATGACATTGCCCCTGATCTCCTGACACAGTGGGCAGTATGTGTGACATTACTCCTGACACAGTGGGCAGTATGTATGACATTACCCCTGACACAGTGGGCAGTATGTATGGCATTACCCCTGACACAGTGGGCAGTATGTATGACATTACCCCTGACACAGTGGGCAGTATGTATGACATTACCCCTGATCTCCTGACACAGTGGGCAGTATGTGTGACATTACTCCTGACACAGTGGGCAGTATGTGTGACATTACTCCTGACACAGTGGGCAGTATGTATGACATTACTCCTGATCTCCTGACACAGTGGGCAGTATGTATGACATTACCCCTGACACAGTGGGCAGTATGTATGACATTACCCCTGACACAGTGGGCAGTATGTATGACATTACCCCTGACACAGTGGGCAGTATGTATGACATTACTCCTGGCACAGTGGGCAGTATGTATGACATTACCCCTGACACAGTGGGCAGTATGTATGACATTACCCCTGACACAGTGGGCAGTATGTATCACATTACCCCTGATCTCCTGACACAGTGGGCAGTATGTATGACATTACTCCTGACACAGTGGGCAGTATGTATGACATTACCCCTGACACAGTGGGCAGTATGTATGACATTACCCCTGACACAGTGGGCAGTATGTATGACATTACTCCTGACAGGTGATCTAGTCTTGGACAATTCCGCATTATGAACATGGAGTATTTTCTTGTTTACCTTTGATTGATCCACAGTAAATCATTATATAATTCACGTTTATATATTTGCTGACTCAGGAGGGAATTGACCGATGTTCGGATTTCTTCGCCACTTTCACATGTATTTTCTTGTGGACTGGACAAGCTCTGGGACCCTACAACCTCCTCAGGATCTCCGGCAGGTCTGTAATCCATGGTGTTTCCGGTACATATAATGATGACACTACTATATGATCTTCTCATCATGGATCCGTCTGACCATAGTCCCTGTAGTCCATGTCCTCCCCTCAGTAATGGGCATAGGAGGACCCCACTGCTCAGCCTGTACCTACTTACTCAGTATGCTCAAGATTTTGGTTCATTATTACAGGGCCCTCAGCTTCCCGGTGCCATTTATTTACTGGGGTCTTTTCATATGGTAGAGTGGCCTTTGGGCCCCCTCAGCCACCATAGCCCAGATGTGACTACTACCTCTTTGCCCCCACTTTTACACTGCTGACTGTGACCCCCCAAGACCATGAATAAATAGAAGGCAGTGCCGTAAGTCATAGAAAGTGTGTGACTTGGATCAGCTCTAACATTAGGGACATGAAAAGTCATTGGACCCTCTGTACACATGTAGGTGGTTCTGAATCAGAGAAGCCCACCATTAAAACCATTCCGCACATAACAGCTTTCTTCTATGGTGTTCTTGTTCCACTGGGTCATGTGTAGACCACCTATACAAAATACTGGCCCCTGACCTATATCATTCATACCCAAGACCTCATCATCTTTTTCCTCTGAATATTTCCCTCCTCGAACTTTCCTTGTTGCTCTTGGGTATTGGGCGCTGTGGGGCAGGTATGTTCTTGTGCACTGGGGTATTGGGTGCTGTGGGGCAGGTATGTTCTTGTGCACTGGGGTACTGGGTGCTGTGGGGCAGGTATGTTCTTGTGCACTGGAGTATTGGGTGCTGTGGGGCAGGTATGTTCATGTGCACTGGAGTATTGGGTGCTGTGGGGCAGGTATGTTCTTGTGCACTGGGGTATTGGGTGCTGTGGGGCCGGATTGTTGTGCTGCACTGGGGTATTGCCGGATTGTTGTGCTGCACTGGGGTATTGGGTGCTGTGGGTCCGGATTGTTGTGCTGCACTGGGGTATTGGGTGCTGTGGGGCCAGATTGTTGTGCTGCATTGGGGTATTGGGTGCTGTGGGGCACGCATGTTCTTGTGCACAGGGGTATTGGGTGCTGTGGGGCAGGTATGTTCTTGTGAACTGGGGTATTGGGTGCTGTGGGGCAGGATTGTTGTGCTGCACTGGGGTATTGGGTGCTGTGGGGCCAGATTGTTTTGCTGCACTGGGGTATTGGGTGCTCTAGGGCAGGTATGTTCTTGTGCACTGGGTTATTGGGTGCTCAAGGGGCAGGTATGTTCTTGTGCACTGGGGTATTGGGTGCTGTGGGGTATGTATTTTCTTGTGTACTGGGGTATTGGGTGCTGTGGGGCAGGATTGTTGTACTGCACTGGGGTATTGGGTGCTGTGGGGCAGGATTGTTGAGCTGCACTGGGGTATTTGTTACTGCTTCTGGGAGGATGTTCTGTGCTGCTGTGGGTGTAGCTGGTGTGAACTCCAAATACCGCTGTCTGGCAAGATGGCCCTTGGTGATGGTGAGGAGCAAGTGGACCAGACAACAGGGAGACAGAAGGGAGGTGATGTAACCATAACTCCATTACTGATAACTTACAGCCAGTTGTACAGTCCAGTTGCATACATTTGTTAATACTGGCGGCCTTGAATGGGTTACTGTGCTTGGTGTGGAGAGATGGTCTGCAGAGAGATAGCAGTAGTGTGTGGAGAGATGGTGGTGTGTGGAGAGATGGCGGTGGTGTGTGGAGAGATGGCGGTGGTGTGTAGAGAGCAGTGGTGTGCGGAGAGATGGCGGTGGTGTGTGGAGAGATGGCGGTGGTGTGCGGAGAGATGGTGGTGTGTGGAGAGATGGCGGTGGTGTGCGGAGAGATGGTGGTGTGTGGAGAGATGGCGCTGGTGTGTGGAGAGATGGCGCTGGTGTGTGGAGAGATGGTCGACCTCAGACCTTAGTCTGTCACTACGTGTAGGATGCTGGTGGGCACTGGGATCCTGTGATCATTTCCCCTAACAGTGCTTGAATCTTTCCCTCCCTGTCAGCTAGGAGCTTTCTGCTTAGTATCTAGGCCAGGACGTAAGCCACTACTTTTGGTTCCTAGAAATATTCAAAGATCCTTGTTCAACCTCCCCCTTTAAATCCCAGAAAGAGAGGGTACAGAGGCCTAAGTTATCTCTGCTACCTAATATACTCAGGTCCAGCCAGTTGGGTTCCTGAACTGAGGATTCCCACTGTCTGTAGTAGAAGTGCAGGCCCGTTTCTGGCTGTAGAGCGTGCGCCTGACAAACTCTCTACCGAAAGTCTCTTTTAGGGGGCCTTTACTCAGAGAGATTTATCTGACAGATTTTTGAAGCCAAAGTCAGGAACAGACTATACCCAGAGAATAGGTCATGAAGGAAAGACTGAGATTTTTCCTCTTCTCAAATCCATTCCTTGCTTTGGCTTGAAAAATCTCTCAGATAAATCTCTCTGTGTAAAGACATAGGGGGAGATTTATCAAACATGGTGTAAAGTGAAACTGGCTCAGTTGCCCCTAGCAACCAATCAGATTCCACCTTTCATTTTCCTAAGGCCCCGTTCCCACTGAGCAAAAGTAGCGGAATTCCGCGACGGAATTGTCCCTCGCGGAATGCCGTTAGCCTCCCGCTCATAATGGGAGTCTAAGGGAGGCGCGCGCTGCTGCTCTGTACATGCTCCTGCTCTGAACATGTTCATTCTTCAGCGTGTACAGAGCAGCAGCGTGCGCCTCCCATAGACTCCCACTATGAGATAGTGAGGCTAACGGCATTCCGCGAGGGACAATTCCGTCGCGGAATTCCGCTACTGTTGCTCAGTGGGAACGGGGCCTAAGAGTCTGTGAGGAATGAAAAGTGGAATCTGATTGGTTGCTAGGGGCGACTGAGCCAGTTTCACTTTACACCATGTTTGATAAATCTCCCCCATAGTCCCATAGTCTCACCTCCTGAAGTTCTCCTCCTGCTGTTCAGCTTGTTCGATCCCCTCCTTCAGCAGCTCTTCTCTCCTTCTCTGGTGTTCCTACAGCTTTCTCTGGTTGTTGTTAGCTTGCTTGTGATGATCAGTCTCTTTAATGATGAGGTGTCAGTGGAAGAGTCCCTGATATTATAGCACTATGTGATGTACATGGATGCAGCAAAGATTTACTCCTTTCTTTACCTCAGCCTCCCCTCTTTCTGAACCTCAGGGGGCACACTTCACTTCTCGGTCCCTTGTTCCCCAGGACTTTTCCTCACTCTCCCACAGCATAGGCAGCTACTGGCAGGAAGCATCTCCTTGACAACCACAGCCACTTCCTGTTTCCTGTTTGGTGATGATGCAGTGACTTATCTTCCATATAAAGTGTCATAACTGCAATCTCAGTATACTGATAGGCTTGTAGGAGTCCAAAACATGCCAGAAATTACATATATTCTGACTTTGCATTCACATGCAATACTACATATATTTATGGGCAGTTTACTCTCTTGCTGCCACCTATTGACCAAGGTTATTACTGCAGACTATATGACACATAGCAAATATTTCCACATCCTTAGGCTATGTTCACACGGCGTGAGAGAACGGCCGTTCCGTGACCCCGGCCGGGTCACGGAACGGCCAGTCTCTGCCCGGATCATCACGCCGCTACTGAAGTACCAGCCGGATGATCCGGCCGAAGAGCTCTGTTGCGAGCGCATCAGAGCTTTCCATAGCACACAGTGAAGCGAGCGGCCGGAACTGCTCGCTTCACTGTGTGAACTGACAGGGCTTTCTGCGACTGGAATTCACTGAATTCCGGCTGCAGAAAACTGACATGTCAGTTATTTGTGGCCCCGTTTGGGATCCCATATCAGATAAGGTTATGTTGCGCTCCACAAAAAGTGGCAACAATGGCCGTACTTTTACGTAGTGTGAACAGAGCCTTACACTTGTCTCTTAGTCAGGTAGTCATCTTGTCTCAGCTATACTCTGTCTCTGTAGGCCTTTTATAGGGAGCATATTAGCATACTCCACCCACCTTTTAGCAAGTTCTAGAATATACTGGAAGCTTTCTACACTAACAATAATAACGCCATATATATCGCCAACAGATTCTGTAGCAGATTCCGCAGGGTACCTAAGCAGTACCCACTAATACCTGCAGGTGTCACTGTTGCCTAACAGTTTGTGTAGTGTGTGTTGAGGCAATGTAACCCATTGTATGGCTGCCAGTTAGACTGGTACAGAGGCTACATAGCAGAGTTTCACATAAGAACATAATACCTTATATAACATATAATAAATCAGTTGTGGACAGGTTCCATCCTAACGCCAGCTGCAGGAATTGTCCGCTGGTATACTACACCTATACTTCCTCTTTTCTTATTATTTATCTTTACTTATTCTTTCTCTTCTTTATCATCTTTTTCTGTTCTTCCTCTGCTCCTTTTTCTCTTTTTCTTCTTCCTCTTCTTTGTCTCTCGTTCTTTACTTATTCTCCCTCTTCTTCATCATCTTTTTCTGTTCTTCCTCTTTTTCTGTTCTTCCTCTTTCCCACTTCTTCTCATTGCTGCTGACCCTTTATATACTATTACATGTTCTTAATCAGTCCGGAGCTCATTTTATCTTGTCTTATAGGAAAGGCGCCATGTCTGGTTACTACATCCGTCTCTACAAGGCCTCGGATTACCATACTGTAAGAGACATCTTTGCTCGTGGTATAGTAGAACACACTGGTGCTGGCTGCCGCCATACATTGACCCTTCCTCGGATTTGGATGCCCTCCGTGGTGGTGATGGGGCTTCCCCTTCTGATTGCAGGATCTCTTCTTACATCTATCCTGGCAGGGACCATTATCTTGGGCCTCATCTATTACATCAATAGACGCCCAAACAGCTTGTATGTTAGCTTCAGCTTGAGGGACGACATGTTAGACATCCAGAAATACTATCTACAATGTGAGGACCGCTGCTTCTGGGTGGCGGAGTCAGACCGGGAGATCGTAGGGATGGTGGCGGCGGCTCCATTTCTTCACAATGGAGGAGAGAAGCAAATGGAGCTGAAGAGATTATCAGTTCCCAGAAGACACCGGGGAAAAGGGATAGGGAAGGCCTTGTGCAGGACGGTCATTGACTTTGCTCGGAGGAGAGGCTACAAGGCGGTGGTCCTAAACACACCAGTGCTCAAGACCAGCTCTTTTTATCTCTATGAGAAGATGGGTTTCAGGAAAAGCTACTACTTCTACCCGGACTACTTCGGTACACGTTACATGGACATAGAATATGTCATTTATCAGTACGATATCCAGGAATAAAGCATCTGATGTATTCTAATAATAAAGAGCACTGATATCTGGCAGCAGGTGGCATTTTTTTTCAGAGTTCAAGGGCCCAGGCTGGAGTACAAACCGAAAGCAAGCTTGTTCTCAGAGGGTTGGATCAGCAGTGCACACACAGGTACTTCCCGTCCCTTAGTTGTCTGTCCAGTCACCGCACCTACTGCTTACTGCTAGTTCCATCTTGGTTTCTCTGTTAGTTCAGACAGATTCTCACTAACAACAAGTGGTGAACAGAAGACGGCCAAGAAGTGAGACACCTAGTGGCCAAGACTAAAGATTTCTTTCTGTTGTAAGGAGTCGTTTTTGGAAAATGAAGTAGTTTACAAATATGTCATAAAATTACATGGAGGGAAACTGTGTTAAAGCTCTGTGACCATTTAAAGAGAACCTATCACCTATCTATCTATCTACTGTCCCTAATGTGTCTCTATAAGAGTCCCTAAATCTAACTACAAAGATGCAGACTGCCTTTGCAGTCTGTATCTAATACTTTACCCGATCCTCTGTTCCCTGGCTGTATTGGCAGGTGCCGCCATCTTGATGACGTCACTGCTGGTGCGAGACAGGAAAGGAAAAAGTGTATAATTAAAAAACTGCGGCCATAAAGATAATTAAATATATTTACAAATAATAATAAAATGATAATTTACATATAATTAGGGGAATTTTTTTTTATTTACCTCCATGATTGGTTTTCTTTAACTAAAAAAAAAAATTATATATATTCCTCAGACTGACCCATTAAAAGTGGACACCTACCATGTATGAAGCCGAGATAAAGAGTTATTTCTGCTCATGAGACAGAGAATCATAAGTGTCTTCAGTAGTTGATGCCATCTTTTGACTAGCTGGAAAGATAGTAAAATGATATGATATCAGCAATCAGGTTATATAAGGAAGGGTTGTACAAAGGGAAACTGCAGTGTCCCAGAGTCCATGGGCCACGGCTGGTTCTGTGTATGTAAAGGTATACTCTGAAGTTATTGGGTATTCTGTGGATGATAACTGTAGTACTGCATTCTGGCCACTAGAGGTCTCTCTATTTCTTCTATTATTGTAAAGAACAGCTGAAGTTAGGTGTGGAAAGTGTTAATGGCGTACCTAAGCACGTTTCTCCTGTCTGCCACCAGCTGAGAGTTGGCTCATCCTCCAGTCCGCGTAAAGGTCACCCAAAAGAGTGACTTTCCTGTCTCCCCAGAATCCTCTCCACCATCAGAAAGTAGCAGAAAGCCTATAAGTAAGGGTGGGGTTTTTTAGCTTAAGTCAAGTAGTCTTAGTAGTAAAAATATAAGTGGTTCCTGCAGAGTCTTACCAGGACCTGTCCACCCATCTGGGCCCCATGCTGCTTCCTACAACATGGTTTACCTTCTTCAAGCGGTCTTGTTTACTATTCCTGTTGGGCTAGTACACCTTGGGTGTGACTACCGATAACAAGGGTGAATCCAAAACCCATCCACGCTGAGCGGCTATCCTGATCTCTTCTCCGAGCCCTGAAGTCAACAAAAGCTTCAGTCTCAAGCCAGCTGTTTAGGAAAAAGCAACTACGCTGACTTACCTCCAGCAGGACCTAACGGGAACCCCAATGGCTGGCTCACCCCTAATCGGGGCCTGTACTACAGGACAGTGCCCTCGATCAGCAATAGGCAGATCATCAAAGCCGTGAGTACAGGGGTTCTTCAAGTGTATCAGCAGTGTTCTTACAGCAGAGCACAGTATTATATGAATAGGTTCCCCTTACGTAGTCGACCTATTCTCGAATCACCCTATCCCAAGACTTTGCAAAACTAAAAACTTATCTTTATCAAAATTCAGTATATCTGTTAACAGAAGCAACCTCAGAGTTAGTAGGGATCCTGAAAAAAAAAGTGCTCACCCCTCCCCCCCAAGCATCTCGATAGGATCCAGCATCCTCCTGTCTGTGTCCCCTTCACTGTGCGCGGTTCTCTCTCTGGCCGTTAAGTGGGTGTACGGCCTCTAACGCTATTGACGTGCTGGTAGAGTGGTGTTAGCTAGGGCAGATTGTGTGTCACTTAGGCACCTATTAAAGTGGGCAGGAGTGGTATGTGCCCACCCCGATATATACTGACACAGGCCCATTAAGAGGTCCAGAAATCACTTAACCAGTTGGAACCTTTACTGTAACTTCATAAAGGCACAGTACAGGATATTATGGTCTTTAGTATAAAGGTGCAATACAAAGAATACATTGCAGTCAGAGCTCCCCTTATTGCGCTGGGTACTTGGTGTCGAGTACTTTGGGATTTTTACAACTTCTTGCTGGCGGAATATAGTATAGTCTCTAAATACTTTAGACTTTCAACTTAGTGACTTGCAGTGGTGACAGAGAGCTGCCTTCAGGTTCATGGTGCGGGATTCACAGGTGTTAAACATCCACCTATTACTGTCAGTGGGCACAGAGCAACATGAGATCAAGTGACGTAGGACCCAGCTAGTGGTTGGATCTAGCCATCGGGAAGCCACTAAGGAAACCTAGCAGCTAGGCAAGTGCAATTCAAGCCCAAAATTCTACTGCAAGTAGCGTTTTCGGCTTGAATTGCACTTGTCTAGCTGCTGTCGTTTTACCTGTCTCAGTTTTCATGGATAAAAACAGATAGCTGTCCAGCATGGATAGGGTTGTCCTATTTCCTAACCTACAGCAGCCTCACCGCTGATGATTCTAGCCGGACATGGCTAAAATGGAGGTGCTTTGAGAAATAGGGAAGTCTCCTAGATATTGTCCCCATGTAGATAAATAGCCCCCTTAGTGTTGCAGGACAAACACTACCACTTAAATCCATTCCTGGTGGTTTCCACAGACCTGGTCCTTCTGGAGGAGGACATGACATTGCAGTTCTTACAAAATCATAAAAGGAGTTATTATCTGATCCAATGTAGTTGCAGAAAACAATATGTGGGGAGGACAAAGAGGCCATTAAGGAGCCGTATCTCCGGACCTATATATAATAGTGGGACAGGAGACAAAAACATCCATTAGCCTCACACTTCATTGAACATCACCAGCAAGACCTAACCCAAAGGGTGAAGAAAGATTTGGAGAGGAGGAAACTTTTCGACTAAGATGTCTAGGACAGAGACCAAAAAGATCTTTGAATTCAGCAGATTAGAACCAAGAGAACTCAATGCTGATATTGAATTGTCTGCCCCTATCTGACAGGCTGGTCCTCACCCATGTCCCATCCAGAGCTGATACCAGCAGGTGGATGGGACCGGGGGGAGACCGCTCCCTCACAAAACACATCCATACAAAACTTTTATCGTTCTTGATGTGTTCCATATATATATATATTTGCATTTTAATATGTATATATGTATTTTTTGTTGTATATTATATACCTGCATGCTATCAATGCTAAAAACCTGGTCAATGATCAGAAAAGAGACCGAGGATGGACGTATAATGTAATGTAATATATACAGGGATATATAGTTGTATCCAATTCTGAGACACACATAAGACCATCCAGACTGAAGTAAAGTAGATCCATTCCGGCTGTTACCTCAGACCGAAATCACTGAGAAATTCCCCTTATATAAGAGAGGCAATCCTAAGATTGAACTTCAAGCCCCTGAGGAAGAGGTCAAAGGGGACATTGAAACCCGTTTACACAGCTGACATATTTAGATCATGCTGACTGATCCTGGATTTTCCTCTACAAAAGGAACGCTCTCTACTAGCACGTCCATAGTGTTACTGGAACCGTGAAAGAGGACGGCGGGCAGTGAAGGGGACACAGACAGAAGGACGCTGGACCCTATGGGGATGCCGGGGTGAGCGCTGCTATTAGCCCCATTCTACATGTATCCATCCCTCAGTAGGGGGCAATACTATTACAGTCCCATTACGGGTGGTTGGAGGACCATAGAGGTGGCGGTTATACCGGATATAGCTACACACAAGACTGAGTATACAGCCTAACTCCAGCCCTAACACCGGGCGCCCCATCATACAGCGCAGCCTCCAGTCTGGTAAGAACCGGATGGGATTACTTGTCCCAGCGATTTACCTTGTGTGCAAGTTTATGTTGCTGAGAGTTGTTTATATATTTTATATGTTTTTATATGTTTATTACCTGAAACTCATTTACTAGATGCCGGTGATATCATATTAATAAAACAAATATAAATATACACTATACGAGAATAGCTGACAAGTATTCTAACTTTTGATACATTGCTGCCCATGATGAGACTAACAATTCCTTCCATACTTGCTATTATCTATTCTGTCTCCTTCCCCCAGTTCTCAGCTGCTGCTTTCTGCTGAAGCCACAAAAATCAGTGCAACATTGTAGCTTCTTTGTAATGCTGGGAGGGATAATCACAGTGAGATCAGCAGCAACTTGACCTCAGAATAACCCTCCCAGCATTACAAAGAAGCTACAATGTTGCAGATAAAGCCTGCCAGGGACTTGTTTACATCAGGAGACAGAGAGAAAAGCTCACACACAGATTTTTTTGTCTTGAGCAGAAAGCAGCAGCTGAGAACTGGGGGAAGGAGACTAAATAGATAATAACAAGTATGGGGGGAATTGTTAGTCTCACCATGGGCAGCAACTTATCAGAAGTTATGTTGGTTTTATCCTATTGATCCTGACCATTGTAGTGCTTGCCGACCTTTGTCGTTGTAGGAGTCAGTGATTCTCGAGCGATTGTCTCAGCAATTGACAGAAAGCAATGACCCTTTAAGCAACATTTGGGATTCTTTACATGTGGGCGCTGTTAGGATGTATACATTGCAGAGGGCATTGCTCTTACACAGAAGGGCTTTGAGGACTGTACAACTCCTTCAATACGGACCCTGACAATCCAACTCCTCGAGCTGCTACGCTCCGGGCACACAAAGGCACTTTGTATCTACTCCGCTGCACCATAAGAAGCCCTCAATAAGTGTGTTATCCTATGTGAGTACTCCGGACTCTGTGGATTCCTTGTTTGGCACCATCACGCTACAGGGACACAGGGACTCCTTCAGTGACGGCCGTGTGGTGGGACCAAGGGAGGGCTTCTAGCACTCCGAGCCCCGTAACAAGTGCCGCAGCTGTAGTGCAACATGATTCCTTGCTAACACCACCTAGCACCCCGGGTCACCAGAGATCAGCTGGATTACGGTGAGTTCAGATTTCTCCTGTGCATAGTATCTTTTCTATGACTATTTGTATAATCAGCAACAATACCAGAAATCCCAGCGACTGGGAAAGACAGAAATAATTCCATCCAAATTTACTATCTGCACAAGAAAGACCCCGGGGACATCTATCAAGGGTTTTGCTCCTATTTTTAGGAAAATAATTGGATTTTTCACCCATTTTTGTTCTATTTAGGAACCAGTATTTGTCAGGAGAATATTTTTTCCGTTTTTTTTTTAATCTGCCTGTTCTGAGTATTCACCAAAACTCTGCATAATCCGGGATTAACATTTGCAACATTTATGTCTGGTGAGTAATGGCGCAGGCTTATGTCTGGTCAGTAATGGTGCAGGCTTATGTCCGGTCAGTAATGGTGCAGGCTTATGTCCGGTCAGTAATGGTGCAGGCTTATGTCCGGTCAGTAATGGTGCAGGATTATGTCTGGTCAGTAATGGTGCAGGATTATGTCTGGTCAGTAATGGTGCAGGCTTATGTCTGGTCAGTAATGGTGCAGGCTTATGTCTGGTCAGTAATGGTGCAGGATTATGTCTGGTCAGTAATGGTGCAGGCTTATTTCTGGTCAGTAATGGTGCAGGATTATGTCTGGTCAGTAATGGTGCAGGCTTATGTCTGGTCAGTAATGTTGCAGGCTTATGTCCGGTCAGTAATGGTGCAGGATTATGTCTGGTCAGTAATGGTGCAGGCTTATGTCTGGTCAGTAATGGTGCAGGCTTATGTCTGGTCAGTAATGGTGCAGGATTATGTCTGGTCAGTAATAGTGCAGGCTTATGTCTGGTCAGTAATGGCGCAGGCTTATGTCTGGTCAGTAATGGCGCAGGCTTATGTCCGGTCAGTAATGGCGCAGGCTTATGTCTGGTCAGTAATGGCGCAGGCTTATGTCTGGTCAGTAATGGTGCAGGCTTATGTCTGGTCAGTAATGGTGCAGGCTTATGTCTGGTCAGTAATGGTGCAGGCTTATGTCTGGTCAGTAATGGTGCAGGCTTATGTCTGGTCAGTAATGGTGCAGGCTTATGTCTGGTCAGTAATGGTGCAGGCTTATGTCTGGGGAATAATGGCGCAGGCTTATGTCTGGTCAGTAATGGTGCAGGCTTATGTCTGGGGAATAATGGTGCAGGCTTATGTCTGGTGAGTAATGGTGCAGGCTTATGTCCGGTCAGTAATGGTGCAGGCTTATGTCCGGTCAGTAATGGTGCAGGCTTATGTCTGGTGAGTAATGGTGCAGGCTTATGTCCGGTCAGTAATGGTGCAGGATTATGTCTGGTCAGTAATGGTGCAGGCTTATGTCCGGTCAGTAATGGTGCAGGCTTATGTCCGGTCAGTAATGGTGCAGGCTTATGTCCGGTCAGTAATGGTGCAGGCTTATGTCCGGTCAGTAATGGTGCAGGATTATGTCTGGTCAGTAATGGTGCAGGCTTATGTCCGGTCAGTAATGGTGCAGGCTTATGTCCGGTCAGTAATGGTGCAGGATTATGTCTGGTCAGTAATGGCGCAGGCTTATGTCCGGTCAGTAATGGTGCAGGCTTATGTCCGGTCAGTAATGGTGCAGGCTTATGTCTGGTCAGTAATGGTGCAGGATTATGTCTGGTCAGTAATGGCGCAGGCGTATGTCCGGTCAGTAATGGTGCAGGCTTATGTCTGGTCAGTAATGGTGCAGGCTTATGTCTGGTCAGTAATGGTGCAGGCTTATGTCTGGTCAGTAATGGTGCAGGCTTATGTCCGGTCAGTAATGGTGCAGGCTTATGTCCGGTCAGTAATGGTGCAGGCGTATGTCTGGTGAATTTTTTCTTTAAGTAAAACCTTTTGAAATGACTAGCTCCTCCAGAAGACCAGCTTCTCCAGAAGACCACCTCCTCCTCCAGAAGACCAGCTGCTCCAGAAGACCTCCTCCTCCTCCAGAAGACCACCTCCTCCCGAAGACCAGCTGCTCCAGAAGACCTCCTCCTCCTTCAGAAGACCACCTCCTCCCGAAGACCAGCTGCTCCAGAAGACTACCTCCTTCAGAAGATCACCTCCTCCAGAAGAACAGCTGCTCCAGAAGACTACCTCCTTCAGAAGATCACCTCCTCCAGAAGACCAGCTGCTCCAGAAGACCTCTTCCTCCAGAAGATCACCTCCTCCAGAAGACCGGCTGCTCCAGAAGACCTCCTCCTCCAGAAGACCACCTACTCCAGAAGACCACCTCCTCCCGAAGACCAGCTGCTCCAGAAGACCACCTCCTCCAGAAGACCACTCCTTCCAGAAGAACACCTGCTCCAGAGAACCACCTCCTAATAATCAATCATTACTCCACTCTCCCTGTGCAGTAATCTTTACATTTGTGCAAATGAGTTGTCGTTCCGCACAGTGCCCTATGCTAATGTGCCGCCCAGCTGATCATGCTTTCTAAAGGTTCTGTAACTGAGTGAGGATCACAGGGATCAGGATGTGTTACCCAGAGCCCATTGGCCCATGTGAGAGACCTTACTTTCTGTCACAAACTGATCTGCACATATAATCTTTTCCTCCGGGGCTAAACTGCAATATCAGACACAACCCATTGACAGGCGTGGCACGATTTTCGCATATAATTTTTAGACGCACTCAAAGGGGTATTCCACTCAAACATAATTTTGTTGCTGCCCATGGTGAAACTAACAATTCCTTCCATACTTGTTATTATCTATTCAATCTCTTTCCCCCAGTTCCCAGCTGCTGCTTTCTGCTCAAGACACAAAAATGTTTCTGTGAGCCTTTCTCTCTGTCCTCCCCCTCCCTTCTGAGACAGCTGATGTAAACAAGTCCCTGACTGTCTGTATCTGCAACATTGTAGCTAGGGTTGGGTTATTCTGAGGTCAAGAGGCAGATGAACTCACTGTGTTCATCCTTCCCAGCATTACATGGAAGCTACAATGTTGCAGATACAGTCTGCAAGGGACTTCAGGGACTTTACATCAGCAGTCTCAGAAGGGAGGGGGGAGACAGAGAGAAAAGCTCACACACAGATTTTTGTGTCATCAGCAGAAAGCAGCAGCTCATAACTGGGGGAAGGAGACTGAATAGATAACAAGTATTGAAGGCATTGTTAGTTTCACCATGGGCAGCAACATATCAAAAGTTATCTTTTAGGCGTTATACCCCTTTAAGTTATGGAACATTTGACTATAAAATGATGAAGCTTTATTTACAAGTGCCCTTGAGTTCCTTAATTTAGTTGTATTTTGCTGTTTCTTGCAGAGCTCCAACATGTCTGACTACTTTATCCGACTCTACAAGGACTCTGACTATGACGTGGCCAGGGATCTGTTTGCTCATGGAACTAAGGAGTACACCAGTAAAGCCTTTCACCATTCTATACGGCTACCACACATCTGGCTTCCAGTATTGGTCGTGTTGACCCTTCCGGTTCTAAACCTCATGTCAATTCCCATCTCCATCCTTATGGCGGCCATAGCTGTAGTCACTGTATGGTTTGGTAACCGTTACATATTCACGTCCTACATAGATTACGTCCTCTCCGATGACATGTTGGACATTCGTGAATATTACCTGCAGCGGGACGGTTACAGCTTCTGGGTGGCGGAGTCATCAGATGGTGAAGTCATAGGGACCATCGCTGCTCTTCCTTCTTCTGAGCCCGGAGGAGAGAAACATCTGGAAATGAGACGACTCTCGGTGGCCGAACATCACAGAGGGAAAGGGATCGGCTCAGTGTTGTGCAGGACCCTCATTGACTTTGCCCGGAGGAGAGGCTGCAAGGCCGTGGTCCTCACTACCACCCTATCACAAATAGAGGCCCAAAAAATGTACGAGAAGCTCGGCTTCAGGCACACACAGAACTCTCTTCATCCGGGTCTCCTGGGTAAAGTCCTTGACTTTGGCATCTTGGCCTATAAATATGACATCCCATCCCAGGAGTAGGAAATTCTCAGCTTACAATATCTGCTCCACATTGGTTGACTTCAATCTTGCTGAATTTTCTGTGAGGTCAGACTGTATCTCATGAGCAAGGCCATTACGGGAATAAAGTGACCTAGATAATGGGGGATGTTCTCGATGACCTAAATAATGGGGGATGTTCTTGATGACCTAGATAATGGTGGATCATCCTACGGCTGTTCTCTGAGTATTTCACTATAATTCTGCATTAGAGAATACTGATGTAGTTGTGGGACTCTCGTAATGTTGATCCTGGAGTCAGAATTCTTTGGTGGGGTTTATATTCTTGGTGGTCCAGACCTTGGTTGGCCTTAGGGTAGATGTTGCCTTTTGCGGAATTTGCTTTTGGCGTCAACCACCAGCCCCCCCCCCCCCGACACATCAGTATCAGAATATCATAATCAGAAAGACTGTATATACTGTACATAACCAACAAACATATACTACCGAACAGCGCCAAAAACATTGAGTAGTGTACATAACATCTCCGCAGTGCAGCAACAAATACTTCTCTACCGCCAATAAACCTGAACCACAGTGGGGGCAGTAATGCTCCACCAGTAGTAAACCAACACCCCAGTGCAGTAATACATACTGTTCCACCTGTAATAAACCAACACCCCAGTGCAGTAACACATACTGTTCCACCTGTAATAAACCAACACCCCAGTGCAGTAATACATCCTGTTCCACCTGTAATAAACCAACACCCCAGTGCAGTAATACATACTGTTCCACCTGTAATAAACCAACACCCCAGTGCAGTAATACATACTGTTCCACCTGTAATAAACCAACACCCCATTGCAGTAATACATACTGCTCCACCTGTAATAAACCAACACCCCAGTGCAGTAATACATACTGCTCCACCTGCAGGACACCAACACTGCAGTGCAACAATAGATTCTCATCCAGTTGCAGTAAAATTATAGAAAAACATATTATATTATTTAAACATTATGATATTATTTAAATATAATCGCCCCTAGATATATAACTTAGTAATATAGCGCTATCACTAATAGTCCTGGCTTCACTGTGTTTGTGCATGATTTAACCTGACAGAAAACTAGAGGAACTGATACACTGAACACAGATACAGTCTGCAGTAAAATGAGATGTTCTGCAACAGCTTTGGGCAGGAACTGACAAGAGTGCTGTGGGATGGGAGTAGGCAGGGTGGGAGGACAATGATGATGAGAATGATAAATGATGATTATGGGACTGCTGCAAGGTTGAGGTCCCGTACTTTGCTTGTATGAATGCCCTGCGGTGTGTATCAGCTCTCAAATAAAATAGAAGCTGAAACCATATGTCTGGATAATATTCTGCTATATGTCTGCATCATATTCAAAGGTTACATTTAGAATTGTCCACGGGAACGAACCCAGGCTCAAATTGGGACTCCCACAGTTGTACTAAAGCTTATTGGTCTTATTTTTCAGAAATGTTCACGAGCTAGTAAAGAAAAAAAATGCAGGTAAGCTGGATAAAACATTTCCAGTGTGAACATATCTGATCTCAGCTGCCTCCTGTGTGAAAGAGGCCAGTTATTGTAATTATTGTTGTGTTACATTCTGTATTACATTCCAGAGCACTCACAAAAGCTGAAATAACATTCCCTGCTTGTTCAGTGTCTGCACAGACATTGGTCTGGTTGTTTACATGGGACTCTTTACATCCTCTGTAGTCAATTTATTTCATAAAAACAAACTGCCCACACATATAACAGGGCAGTGTAAGACTAGCCCACCGGAGGACCAGAGAATTCTCCTGTGGGCCCCCAGTCCCAAACCCCCAGTCACACTGCACACTGACTCTGACTGTCCCAACTCTAGCAGCAGGATGCACAGAGGGTACAGTGTGCAAGCTGCTGACAGCCAGAGCTGGGGATACCTGCTTCTGGGGAGGCCCAGATTGAGAAGAAAACAAAAAATGAAAGTCTCCTATTGGAGATGACACACCTTGTGAGTCACTGGATGTAACTACACCTTAATAACTTGTATGTAGAATCTGTGTACCGTTGGTGCCTACCTCTGCATGGGTCAGTTCACAGGGAAGATACTGGTCCTTGTTGTACAATGTTTTTAGTAATGATATGGTGGTATAAGTCACTATGTGGTCACGGTGTGGTGATATTTGTTTCTTATATATATAAAAAACAAATATAAGTAATATTGGGCTTTGTTCACTGGAATAAATATTGGTGATTATTTCACTTAGGCAATGCAATACAGCACATTTTTTGTTCTAATTTTGTTATTTTTTTGTTTACAAAAGCAAAACAAAAAAATGCTGTTTTAAGTTAATTTATAGTAAAAAATCTGGCAGCTATATTGCAAAATATATGTGCTCCCCTTGCATTAAAGCCGCCAGCTCTTTTACTATATATTTAATTAAAACAGCATATTTTCGTGCTATTTTACATCTACAATAGCAAAACTTAAATGAAACCGGCAATTACCTTTTCAGCAAACTCTAACAATACAGTTCGCGGAAAAGACAATTGGCTGGTTAATTTTTTTATGAAATCGCTAGGTACAATGCAGTAGCATGCGTACCAACTTGTGCCTATTGATCACTACTATCTTTCTAATAGACCCCAGTGTGTTTTCCGAACTAGACCAGACCTGAAGCTGGATGTGCAGGGCAGAGCCTTATAGATATGCTCTGAATGTGGGATACCTCACATCTATTAATCCAGAGTGCCCTTATCTCAAGATCACCCTAGAACCTCAGGGGCGGGGTTAGGAGCAGCATAAATAGATGATGCAATGCATAAAGGACCAAAGTCATAATTCTTTGCTTTACAGAAACACCTAGAGCTGGCCATGATGTAATAAGGTTCCAGAGCAAGTGGAGCTTCTTGGACGCCTGTTATACCCTGCAAGCCATGGGTAACATTATCCTCCATGATTAGTAATTGATGCAGTAATCAGCATACACACAAGGGGGCAATAGCACTTACCAGCTGCCTGCTAAAAGACACATGCCTTCATGTAAGGCCAGGTCAGTGGAGATAGTATATGGTCGTCAGATTCCCTGCATTCTTCTGGCTGCTGACCAGGGTCAGAGGTGGCTTTAATTCTGTGGTATTATTAGAGCATAGTTCCTACAGTAACAGAACTGTGTACAAAGGAAAGGAAGCTTCAAGGTTCTGTACTCTAAATATCCCAGGGTGTGTATATGTATGTATACTGTATATATATATATATATATATATATATATATATATATATATATATACTGTATACAGTACATATATATAAACTGTATATATATATATATATAGTGTGTACAGGTAACCTGCAGCTCTAGAGACTGGATGGGGCTTGTGCTTCTGCTGGGTAGGTAATTTGTAAGTCGGGGTGAGAGGGTCTTTAGAGATTGATCTCTCTAAATGTAAGTGTCTCTTACCCCAGACTGCAGGTGTTAGAGGGTCAGGGGGAGTATTAATAGGGATAGTAGCAATGACATAGTGATAGTCACAGCTGTGACCAGGCCCCCAGTCACTATACTATATAGCGCTGTGTGATACAGATGCCTGTAGCTGTATATGTCAGTGTGACCCTGTGATGCAGCACTATATACAGATGGGGAGGAGACATGGAGGAAGTGCAGGAACCAGGAGCCTAAGACTGTACTTACATGGTGCCCTCCCCTGCCATCTGTCTACAGAGCAGTCTGTGTATAAGCAGACAGGGAGGAGGAATGGCACAAGATGTACAGGAAGAGGAGAAGCTGATGCGGGGAACATAGTGTGGATGGGACATGGCGGTGAGGGGTCTACATGGTGTAGATGGGGACATGGCAATGAGGGGTCTACATGGTGTGGATGGGGACATGGTGGTGAGGGGTCTACATGGTGTGGATAGGGACATGGTGGTGAGGGGTCTACATTGTGTGGATGGGGACATGGTGGTCAGGGGTCTACATGGTGTGGATGGGGACATGGTGGTCAGGGGTCTACATGGTGTGGATGGGGATATGGTGGTGAGGGGTCTACATGGTGTGGATGGGGACATAGTAGTGAGGGGTCTACATTGTGTGGATGGGGACATGGTGGTCAGGGGTCTACATGGTGTGGATGGGGATATGGTGGTCAGGGGTCTGCATGGTGTGGATGGGGACATGGTGGTAAGGGGTCTACATGGTGTAGATGGGGACATGGCGGTGAGGGGTCTACATGGTGTGGATGGGGACATGGTGGTGAGGGGTCTACATGGTGTGGATGGGGACATGGTGGTGAGGGGTCTACATTGTGTGGATGGGGACATGGTGGTGAGGGGTCTACATTGTGTAGATGGGGACATGGTGGTGAGGGGTCTACATTGTGTGGATGGGGACATGGCGGTGAGGGGTCTACATGGTGTGGATGGGGATATGGTGGTGAGGGGTCTACATTGTGTGGATGGGGACATGGCGATAAGGGGTCTACACGGTGTGGATGGGGACATGGCGATGAGGGGTCTACATTGTGTGGATGGGGACATGGTGGTCAGGGGTCTACATGGTGTGGATGGGGATATGGTGGTCAGGGGTCTACATGGTGTGGATGGGTATATGGTGGTCAGGGGTCTACATGGTGTGGATGGGGATATGGTGGTGAGGGGTCTACATTGTGTGGATGGGGACATGGCGATAAGGGGTCTACACGGTGTGGATGGGGACATGGCAATGAAGGGTCTACATTGTGTGGATGGGGACATGGTGGTCAGGGGTCTACATGGTGTGGATGGGGATATGGTGGTCAGGGGTCTACATGGTGTGGATGGGGATATGGTGGTCAGGGGTCTACATGGTGTGGATGAGGGACATAGAGTCCAGGCCTTTTATATACATCACAATATCCTGCCGGCCTTACAAGCAGCTGACTGACATTGTGCTGTTCTGTAGTCTATTATCTATGAGTGCACCCAGATCCTTCTCTACCAGCGACAGCCCCAATGTAACCGCCCCAGGACACATGATGCATGTGGGTTATCACTATTACTATTATTGCAGCTTAGTTACTGTGTAACTGTGTATATTCTGTTACATGAGGGGCATTGAGTTCAGTATCGCAAAGTGTCAATCCACTCCTATTATTCACATAGATCAGGCATGTCCAAACTTTTTTCAAAGAGTGCCAAATTTGATGAAGTGAACATGTGCGGGGGCCGACCATTTTGCTTGACATTCTTTGGAACATTAAAATGAATGCAAATAAACTTTTTTTTACAAAGTTTATTGAAAACTGCATACTTTTTATACTTAAAAAATCCCGGGGCACACCACCAACCAAAATGGCACAAAATGACACTAAAACAGGACATATTATACATATAGTTATTAATATAGATTCTAAATGTATTTATACTCACTCAGTGTGACCTGGGCCTGTTTCCATAAACACAAAAGGGATATCCCTGTTTCTCTCCCCCATCCCCATGTTTCTCTCCCCCATCCCCATGTTTCTCTCCCCCCTGCTTCTCTCCCCTGCTTCTCCCCCATCCCCATGTTTCTCTCCCCCATCCCCATGTTTCTCTCCCCCATCCCCATGTTTCTCTCCCCCCTGCTTCTCTCCCCTGCTTCTCCCCCATCCCCATGTTTCTCTCCCCCCTGTTTCTCTCCCCCCCTGCTTCTCCCCCATCCCCATGTTTCTCTCCCCCCTGCTTCTCCCCCATCCCCATGTTTCTCTCCCCCCTGCTTCTCCCCCATCCCCATGTTTCTCTCCCCCCTGCTTCTCCCCATCCCCATGTTTCTCTCCCCCCTGCTTCTCCCCCATCCCCATGTTTCTCTCCCCCCTGCTTCTCCCCCATCCCCATGTTTCTCTCCCCCCTGCTTCTCTCCTGTTTCTCCCCCATCCCCATGTTTCTCTCCCCCCTGCTTCTCTCCTGTTTCTCCCCCATCCCCATGTTTCTCTCCCCCATGTTTCTCTCCCCCATCCCCATGTTTCTCTCCCCCATGTTTCTCTCCCCCATCCCCATGTTTCTCTCCCCCATGTTTCTCTCCCCCATCCCCATGTTTCTCTCCCCCCTGCTTCTCCCCCATCCCCATGTTTCTCTCCCCCCTGCTTCTCCCCCATCCCTATGTTTCTCTCCCCCCTGCTTCTCCCCCATCCCCATGTTTCTCTCCCCCCTGCGTCTCCCCATCCCCATGTTTCTCTCCCCCCTGCTTCTCCCCCATCCCCATTTTTCTCTCCCCCCTGCTTCTCCCCCATCCCCATGTTTCTCTCCCCCCTGCTTCTCTCCCCCATCCCCATGTTTCTCTCCCCCCTGCTTCTCCCCCATCCCCATGTTTCTCTCCCCCCTGCTTCTCTCCTGTTTCTCCCCCATCCCTGCTCACCTTCCTTGAGATGCTCGCCGCGGGCGCCGGCCCCTCACCTACTGGCCCGGACGTGCTCCTCCAATCAGGGGAGACCGGGAGCTCCTGGTCTCCCCTGATTGGAGGAGCACGTCCGGGCCAGTAGGTGAGGGGGACGGCGCCCGCGGCACACTGGTTGGAAAACACTGCTCTAGTGCACGGGAAAGAAAAGCCGAAATCTCGGACATCGCGAGATTTCGGCTTTCCTTTTCTGTGCACTAGAGTGGCGTGTTGCTGCCGGATACCTGGGGGGCCATAAAAGTTCGGAACGCGGGCCGCAAATGGCCCGCGGGCCGGACTTTGGACATGCCTGACATAGAGGAATGTACATAGAGACTATTTACAGAAGAGAAAAAGAAAAAAGGGCAAAAAAAGAAAAAACAGAATGACTGTGATTCCTCTTCTTACATCCCAGCATGTGAAGATAACCCCTGGCTGAGCAAACTGCTAAAGACTAGAGGTGAGAGAGTGCTAAAAGGCTTGAACGCTCTTCACTATTACTATTAGTTACTATTACATTAGTATTTTCCAAAGCTCGAGAGACTCACACATTTTTTCAGGGGCCTCCTATTCGGCAGAGGGTAGGGGGTGTCTGGTCACCTGAAAACTTCAGAAGGTGATGGAAACTCCCCAGAAATGGAGCTGGCACAGCAAGGGGGTTACATGGAGGCATTAAAGACCCCCAGCTCCCTGGATTACACCACTTATACAGACTGACAATATTGGACACCCTCCCCAAGATAAAGTCCAATTTAAAGTGGGAATAAAATTAGGAAACCCTCCTTCCTGTACATTTACTTGTAGAAAAAAAAGCAAACAAAACAAAAAATCCCTCGTCCTTTAGCCCGTAGATTCTTAGTTTGTTTCTGCCAGCAGGAATGGTTTAATGCTTCAATGTGTTTACTAAGGATTACGCTTTGAGGCTATGTTCACACTACGTAAGTTTCCGGCCGTAGCGCGTTCCGTGAATAAGCGGCCGGAGATTTACATAGTTTGCGTACAATGGAAAGTATACGATCTACGGCTGCACAGTTCACACTACGTAAGAACTTACGCCAGGTTCGTACGCGGCGCCGTAAAAAATGAACCAGACCATTGTTTGAGGACGGAAATGCCGTAACTTACGCCCGTAGCGTAACATGTGGTCCCATACGTAGTGGTGATTTCTTCATTTTAGCATGATTTGTGTCACGGCCGCGGTGGCGGCCTGTGTTCCGGGCCGCCGCCGCGACCTCCTCCTGCCCCATGCAGCCGCCGGGGTCCTTGTGCAGGGACCCGGCGCTGCTGCTAGTTCGGCCCCTGGGGGCGCCTCACCTCTCCTCCGCTCCTGTCTCTCACTGTGCCGGCCGGCGCGCGCGTCCCCGCCTCCTAGGGCGCGCGCGCACCGGCTGTCTCAGATTTAAAGGGGCAGTGCGCTCCTAATTGGTCCACATGTCAATCACTCCCCTATAAGTTCCAGCCCTGCCCCACTACAGGTGTTGGAGCCTCTACATGCTTCCCATAGCGTTTGGCCCAGCCCCCTGTTGTTCCTGATACCTATCCGCTACCTGGTCCCAAGTCCTTGTTCCTGATACCTATCCGCTACCTGGTCCCTAGTCCTTGTTCCTGATACCTATCCGCTACCTGGTCCCAAGTCCTTGTTCCTGATACCTATCCGCTACCTGGTCCCTAGTCCTTGTTCCTGGTTCCTGCTCCCCTGTCACTCCATTGCTCCTGTGTTCAGCCTGTCACCTGCGGTTACGTCTACAGACCTCTGCCAGCACCATCTCCTGCCTACTGCTCCTGCCACGCCTCGCCTGCCGTCGCTAGCAACCAAGCCAGGGGTAGCGACCTGGGGGTCGCCTGCCGCAGCAAGTCCATCCCGCCTTGCGGCGGGCTCTGGTGAAAACCAGCGGCCCCTTAGACTCCGCTCCCTGGTGAGGTTAGAGCCATCGCTGGTGACGGTCCAGTGGATCCACTACTCCAGGCGTTACAATTTGCTGATCCAAAAGGTTCTGTGGGGTGTTCGGGGCTAGCCTAAGATTTCCAAGTACAAGACCGCTGTCAGATCACTCCGTACAAAATACTTTTGGCTGCACTTCTCCTTTAAGCAGGGGAGGAGGGGTGGAGCTGAGCGGGGGGAGGAGGGGCAGGGATAAGCAGGGGGAGGAAGGGTGGGGCTAAGCAGGCAATTGTGGGAGAAAGCTGGAGAAAGAGGGGAGATGGCAGCCATCTTGGAGAGATCAACATGGCACAGAGAAACTGAGGCATCATTTATGGCAACAGCAAATCCTACTCCCAGGCAAACAGGAGAAAGGGGCTGTTACAGCCAAGAGACCAATACATGTAGTGTCCCAGCACAGGTGTGCCACTAAGTTTTTATTGCACCTAGGTAAAGTAACTCGTTCAAGGTTTCCACCATGGGATATGATTCATGTGTATTCTTTGTTTTTCCCACTAGGTGTCACTACTGTGTTTTCTGTATGCCTTATGCTATGCACAGCTGAAGGAATGTGCTGGGTTGTTCGTCACATGTTGTTCTTATGTCCAATCACAGGTGCAGGTTTGCTTCCGTCTTTTTCTGCCTATCCTCTCCCCCCACCCCACCCCCACCCCACCAATCACTGCCCCTATAAAGGGAAATTAGTTCCTGGTGGGAGGAGTTCCTTCTAGTTCAGTTACCAGAGAGAGACACACACACACACGGGGAGAGAGTGTTCTAAGTCAGCAGCCCCCACTAGCATGCAGTACTAGATCCTTCCGGAGGAAAGGGTGTCCTCTAAGGATCACTTTGTCCACACTAGAGATACTCTCTACAAGATACAGAGCAGCGTACCTAATTATGATACTGACCCCAGCAGGACAAAGCTGCCACGTGCCTACGTATCCTGCTGTAACACTTGGCTCTTCTGAAATGTTTCAGGAAGTCTGCTCAACCCAGCACAGGGACCTGGGACCTCGTACAACAGGATGTAAGGAATTGGGCAGGGATTGGAGGAGTTCCAACCCTTTCTGTACCCCCTGAATGCCTGTTGAATTAAAAATAACTGTCACATCTGAGACCCCCCCATCTCCCTGAAATTTGTACCAAACAGCCACCCCTACCACCACCCAGTTAATCTTTGACACTAACTACTAACCAAGCTCCTTGCCATGCCCCACAAAAAGTAAAAAGGCCACATCATCACCACTATATTACTCATCCGGGACCTCCACTCCTCCCACTAGCACCAGAGCGCTTCATATGCGGCGGCTGCCACGCATGTGCCGCCAGGCAGTGAAGCCCATATCAATGCTCCCGCTTATCAAAAGGCAGATCCTACAAGTCCTCCGAGAACCATTCTCCCTCCACCTGAGCCTCCGATGCCAACTCAGAAACAGTCCCATTGCAAACGAGAGAGAGCATCAGCTTCACAATTGTTCACCCCTGACTTGTGCACTGCCACCACCCATGAATTCAATAACAAGCACAGAAACATCAGCCGCTTCAGCAAACTTATAACTGGGGGCGATGATGCAGACACCCTGTGAATAGCTGACACTACCCTCATGTTAGTGCAGTGGAGACTAATCTTCTTATCTCCCAGATGTGAAACAACACAAGAATTGGGAACAGTTCAAACAAAACCAGTTTAGAACCCAGCATGCTCCTACGAACCCGGCCACCCATCCAAGCACCAATTCCCTTGGCAGCATGCCCCAAACAACCCCACTACCCACAGCAGCTGGTGCAACAAGGCGTCCAATACACAAATAATCATCCAAATAATGAATGACGGACGATCATTCCACCTGCTTGCGAATGACCCACTCTAAACAAGTGCTAAAAGCCTCAAAATAGGCGCAAGACAAAGAGCGACCCATAGGTGAACACCGATCAACCAAAAACAACCCAACAAGTGCATGCTCTCCGATTGCCCTGGAAGCAAACAAAACGCAACCCCGATATCTATAGATTTAGCATTGGGGGAACCTTTTGGGAACCTCCTCCTCCAAAACTCCTCTCTTTACTTACAGAAAAGACTGGGCAACATTTTGTCTTTCTTGTGCAGATAGTAAGTGAGCGTAGAATAATTTCAGCCATCCCCAGTAATTGTGTTTTATCATGGATTCATGGATATGTTGGAGAATACCACAACCATAGCCCCTTACTAAGGAAATGACTAGAGATGAGCGAACCGGGTTCGGGTTCGAGTCGATCCGAACCCGATTGTTCGGCATTTGATTAGCGGTGGCTGCTGAAGTTGGATAAAGCCCTAAGGCTATGTGGAAAACATGGATATAGTCATTGGCTGTATCCATGTTTTCCAGACAACCTTAGAGCTTTATCCAAGTTCAGCAGCCCCCGTTAATCAAATGCCGAACGTTCGGGTTCGGATCGACTCGAACCCGAACCCGGTTCGCTCATCTCTAGAAATGACCCCACAAATAGTATGTCAGAGAGGCGAGCTGTTTGGGGTCCGGGAATGAAGATTAAGGCTATGTTCACACTATGTAAAACTACGGCCGTAGTTCTCGCCGCAGAACTACGGCCGTAGTTTTGCGCTGTGGAACATAGCTTATCTTCAATGGGATCCCGGCTGGAGCATAGACACATCGTATGTGCTCCGGCCGGGATCCCATGTGGCGCCGGAAAGCGAGCAGCTCTGCGGCCGGAAAGATCTTTCCGGCCGGTACTTAAGATGATCTGGCCAGAAACCGTCCGTTCCGTGACCCGGCCGGGGTCACGGAACGGCCGGTCTCATAACTTGTGTGAACATAGCCTAATTACTATGTTCACACTACGTATATTTCAGTCAGTATTGTGGTCCTCATATTGCAACCAAAACCAGGAGTGGATTGAAAACACAGAAAGGATCTGTTCACACAATGTTGTAATTGAGTGGATGGCCGCCATTTAATGGCAAATATTTGCTGTTATTTTAAAACAATGGCCGTTGTATTGAAATAATGGCCGTTATTTACTGTTATATGGCGGCCATCCACTCAATTTCATCATTGTGTGAACAGATCCTTTCTGTGTTTTTAATCCACTCCTGGTTTTGGTTGCAGTATGAGGACCACAACACTGACTGAAATATACGTAGTGTGAACCTAGCTTTAATATGTTATTACTTATGGAAAGTTAGACAAATTTCTAATGTACATTAATTATGGGAAATGCACATATAGGGCTATTTCCCTTCATTTAGTAGATCATGGAGTCTTCAAATTCTCTCAAAAACTGTGATGTCACGAATCAGGTGTAATTCCAATGGAGTGTCCAGCAGGGGGCGCAGTATATGTAGAAGTCTGTGGACTGTATTGAAGTATATGGAAGTATGTGGAGTATGTAATGTAATGTAAAAACTACACTTTATTAATGGACTATGTTTAGGGAATAATTTGGGGAGCAAGGACACTTGCTCCCCAAATGGAGGGCGTACTGCTGATTTGGCCCCGGATGATGAGAGCTGCTGGGGTTGACATCCGGGACCGAGCCGCGAGGGTGGCAGTGAGCTAGCAGTCCGGGACCGGCAGGGAAATGAGTGGACTTGCGGTGGTGGGGGAGGCTGGGGGGTTGGAGATGGGGACCAGATCTGGGTTGTTACCTGTGCGGCGGGTGTGGGTGATATTGGATGAGGGGGGGAGGGCTTGGTGCTGGGGATCTCCCTGGTACTACTCCTTCCATCATCATCATGGGAGGAGTAGTAGTGTCTATTTGTCCCACTGCACCAAGCAGGGAGGGAGAGAGGAGGTATCTAAATGTACCGGCACCTCTCTCCCTCCCTGCTCGGTGCCCTCCATTTGGGGAGCAAGTGTCCTTGCTCCCCAAATTATTCCATAAACATAGTCCATTAATAAAGTGTAGTTTTTACATTACATTAAATACTCCATATACTTCAATAGAGTCCATAGATTTCTACATATACTGTGCCCCCTGCTGGACACTCCATTGGAATTACACCCGATTTGTGACGTCACGGTTTTTGAGGGAATTTGAAGACTCCATGATCTACTAAAGTAAGGGAAATAGCCCTATATGAGCATTTCTCATAATTAATGTACATTAGGAATTTGTCTAACTTTCCATAAGTAATAACATATTAAAAAATACTTTTGGTCGTAGCTGTCCTTTAACCCTGTACCTTCAGGGTTGATGGTTGTGGCCCAGAGGGTGCAGCCACCAGGAGCCTCTGCACATCCATCATTTCACCTTTATATGTTATCACCATTTCTTAAGTTTGTCCTCTCAAAAACTACAACTCCCAGCATGCCCTGAGAGCTCAATAAGTGTAAGGCATTCTAAGAGTCGTAGTTGTAATTCTTATTCACAAGGGATTTTTGGACACTGATAAAGATGAATCCAGGACTGTCCAAGATGGGGGGAAGGCATTGATTTACCCCTTCCCTCTTTTCTGCGCATAACACTGCCTAACCATGCCCCCACTACCTGAGTTTCCATTATGGTCTTTCTGTTACTACATACTGATTTTCACCAACAACACAAGGTGAACAGAAGACTGTAGAGAAGTGAGACACCTAGTGGCCAAGACTTTAATCACAGTGACCATTTAAAGGGGCACTCCGGTGAAATTTTTTTTCTTTCAAATTAACTAGTTTCAGAAAGTTATATTGATGTGTAATTTACTTCTTTTTAAAAATCTCCACTCTTCCAGTACTTATCAGCCGCTGTGTGTTATGCAGGAAATGGTGTATTCTTTCCAGTCTGACACAGTGCTCTCTGCTGCCACCTCTGTCCATGTCAGGAACTGTCCAGAGCAGCAGCAAATCCCCATAGAAAACCTCTCCTGCTCTGGACAGTTCCTGACATGGACAGAGGTGGCAGCAGAGAGCAGACTGTGTCAGACTGAAAAGAATACCCCACTTCCTGCAGGACATACAGTGGCTAATAAGTACTGGAAGATTGGAGACTCTTAAACCTGAAACCAGTTGATTTGAAAGAATATTTTCACTGGAGTACCCCTTTAACTAAAAGAATCGCTGAGAACACCCCTTTAATAGTAGGCAGCTACCATGTATAGGGTGGAGACAAGGAGTCAAGGACACTCAGGAGATAAAGAAAGAGAATCATGGGAGTCTTCTGTTGTTTCTATCGTCTGATGACTAACAGGAAAGACAGTGATATATAGAAAGCTACGGAGGTCTGTAGATTATATGAAGCCAGTGATGACCGGTTATAATACACCGATAATATCAATTATCAAATAACAGATAAAGAATAACCAATGTGTATCAAACGCATAAATACATTATAGGATTATACCATCACCAAAAGCAAACATTAAGATCAGGATCCAGGAGGAAGAGGAGGAGGAGGAGGCGGCCAGGCAGCCGGGACAGGTTACAATACACAATACAGTGCCATATCAGGTTATATAAGGGAGCATTGTACAAAGGGCGATGAGCTCATCCGGAATGACGGTGACTTCAGACTTCTCTGAGTGTGAGTGCAGATCCGCAGGCTTCCCAGGATCCTCGAAACTAGGTGATTATTCTCTTATTAATGCTTTATATCTTTATATTAAATTATTCTATCCTGTCGCCCAATCTTTTCTGTAAGTAAAACTTCTCTGAAAGACCAATTCTTCCAGAAGACCACCTCCTCTAGAAGACCACCTCCTCTAGAAGACCACCTCCTCTAGAATACCACCTCCTCTAGAATACCACCTCCTCTAGAATACCACCTCCTCTAGAATACCACCTCCTCTAGAATACCACCTCCTCTAGAAGACCACCTCCTCTAGAAGACCATCTCCTCTAGAATACCACCTCCTCTAGAAGACCACCTCCTCTAAAAGACCACCTTCTCTAAAAGACCACCTCCTCTAGAAGACCACCTCCTCTAGAAGGCCACCTCCTATAGAAGACCACCACCTCTAGAAGACCATCTCCTCTAGAAGACCACCTCCTCTAGAAGACCACCTCCTCTAGAAGGCCATTTCCTCTAGAAGGCCACCTCCTCCAGAAGACCACCTCCTCTAAAAGACCACCTCCTCTAGAAGGCCATTTTCTCTAGAAGGCCACCTCCTCCAGAAGACCACCTCCTCTAAAAGACCACCTCCTCTAGAAGGCCATTTTCTCTAGAAGGCCACCTCCTCCAGAAGACCACCTCCTCTAGAAGACCACCTCCTCTAGAAGGCCATTTCCTCTAGAAGGCCACCTCCTTCAGAAGACCACCTCCTCTAGAAGACCATCTCTTCTAGAAGACTAACTCCACCAGAGGACCATCTCCTCCAGAAAGTCCCCTCCTCCAGAAGACCAGGAAAGTAGACCAGTCTTGGCTTTGGGTAGAGTGACCGGTCTGCATTGGAGGTGAAAGGCGGCAGAGGAACCAGTCTGGGTGAGGTGGGGCAAGATTACAAACTCAGCTAATTTAGAAATGTGACTGTTCTTTAAACATGCACCTACATAAAACTTTACAGGTACACTGTAAATATGTTTTTTTCTTCCCATAGTGTGATCACCACTCCAATGCTGCCATATTTACAGGGAGGGGGACAAGCCTTATGAACAGCCCATGGTCTGTGATACCCTTAATCCGCTCCTGAAAGGGGGCCCTTACCTCCATCATCCCCTGCTGCTCCGGCTGTCAGTCCCAGCTGTGGTCCCATTCTACTGATGACACTCTGATCTCCGCTCAGCCAATCACAGCGCTGAGCGAGGAGCGCAACATAGTCGGAAGTTTGCAGGATGGGAACACAGCTGGGACTGGAAGACATCACAGCCGGGGCAGCAGGGGAGCAAGGGAGATGAGTATGGGCTCATTCATTGTTTTATGGCATGGGGTGGTAGAAGGAAAAGTTTTACATTTCCCCTAAAAAAGTTCATCATTAATTATGCATCGCAACCTTTTCTTTGAGAAGACACGCTCCATAGATAGGCCACCTGTCACTGTCATTTTGGGTGGTCTTTTTTCAAAGAATCTGATCAGATTTTCTACTTAGTCTTCAACCTGTGACTCTTTTTGTTTTTTGTAGGAAATCACTATGTCCACTTATAAAGTTCGACTGTACACGGACTGCGACTATGATAAGGTCAAGGAGATCCTCACCTCCGGCATGTTTGAGCACCAGGCTGCTGCCTTCTACCACGCCTTAAGCCTTCCCCATAACTGGCTTGCTCTTCTTGTGGGCTTCCTTCTCCCTCTGGTGACCACCGGATACTTTGCTCTATCCATGGTGGGTGTAGTCAGTGTAATGGTCGCACTCTGGGTCTCCATTCGAGGGCTTATCCGTTACTGTGTTAAGAAAGGTCTGGAGGGAGACTTGAAGGACATTGAGGGATATTACATGAGAAAAGGCCATTGTTTCTGGGTGGCCGAGTCAGCAGGAGAGGTGGTGGGCACTGTGGCTGCTGCCCCATTACCTGGAGGTGAGAAGAGCACGGAGCTGAAGAGGATGTCGGTGGCTAGCACCCACCGAGGCAAGGGAGTCGCCAAAATGCTATGCAGGACACTGATTGACTTTGCTCGGAAGAGTGGGTGCAGTATGGTCGTCCTCCACACCACATCTGTGCAGTTTGATGCCGTCAGGTTGTATGAGAAGATGGGATTCCGACATGTAGACACCTCATACCAAGGGTCCTTGATAAACTGGCTCCTTGGATTCATATGGGTGACCTACAGATATGACATTCCAGCCAATAAATAAAGTTTATCAATTTATAAAACTTTTAGAATTATTTCTAACAATCTCGTCCGCTATGAGGGAGGGGGTTGGAGGTTCCCAACAATTTCACCAAAACATAATTTCTGATATAAACTGTCTGCTCTGCCTTTTTTAGCCCAACTTCCTGTCTTGTATATATCCTGTAATGGACTTCCTGATTCTGCTTTACACTCTAGTAGGGAATTCAGCCAATTCTACTTCTCTCCCCCTGCAGGTTTATAGTCAAGAAAATGTAGAGTTAGAGAGATAGAGTTGGCTGAATTCCTGGCTAAAGTGTACAGGAATCCATTACAGGTTTCATCGTTAGACAACCCTCTATAATTATAATTTGTATTCAAGTTGTTGGTCTAAGGATTTATTTTGGCTGCTACCTCCTATGGCTTGTACCTTGCTCTGGATCCACAGTGCAGGATAACCTTGAGGTCTTGTGTCATTTCAACTGTTCTCTGTTACTGTTGTTCATTTCTTTAAAGCAATGGTTTTCCTGGAAGGAGAAGATGCTTGGACTTCACACTTGACAGATCCTTGTTAACAATTAGTCAGCGACAACAGATGACAAGGCACCGGGGACAGATATTGTGTAGATCAAGCAATAGTCAGCTCCAATCCGTCATATGATGTACTCGGGAAGAGAGGATGAGGTCAAACCATACTGTACCTGGCTCTAGATACTATATACTATATCCTGGGGCTACATGTGGACTGGTAGGGTTGGCACCTCTCTCACTTGGTCTTCAGACCTGGATGGGCAGAGCATTGTAGATATGGGATACCTCTCATCAACTAACCCAGAGTGCCCTCATCTCAAGGTACATGATCATCATGGCTGGACCTCCCAAAGTCATATGAAGCGTTCTCCTGACTGCTGACCAGGGTCGGAGGTGACCTTATTTGCCCAGTATTATTAGGGCATAGTTCATACAGTAACAGAACTGTGTACAAAAGATAGGAAGCTCCTAGTTAAATATTCCAGATTCTATTAATGATTATTTTCCTGAAGGTTTGAGGAGTTGTATCTCATCTTATCAGGAAGCAACACTGATCTTATAGAGACAACTGCGGAACTACCAGGTCTGTCACATATATATGCGGTGTATACAGGTAACCTGCAGCTATAGAGAGGCTGAATAGGGCTGGTGCTTCTGCTGGAAGCTGGATGGTGTGAATGGGGACATGGTGATGAAGGGTCTACATGATGTGAATGGGGACATGGTGATCAGGGGTCTACATGGTGTGGATGGGGACATGGTGATCAGGGGTCTACATGGTGTGAATGGGGACATGGTGATGAAGGGTCTACATGGTGTGGATGGGGACATGGTGGTGAGGTGTCTACATGGTGTGGATGGGGACATGGTGATGAAGGGTCTACATGGTGTGGATGGGGACATGGTGGTGAGGTGTCTACATGGTGTGGATGGGGACATGGTGATGAAGGGTCTACATGGTGTGGATGGGGACATGGTGGTGAGGTGTCTACATGGTGTGGATGGGGACATGGTGATCAGGGGTCTACATGATGTGGATGGGGACATGGTGATCAGGGGTCTACATGGTGTGGATGGGGACATGGCGGTGAGGGGTCTACATGATGTGGATGGGGACATGGTGATCAGGGGTCTACATGGTGTGGATGGGGACATGGTGATGAAGGGTCTACATGGTGTGGATGGAGACATGGTGATGAAGGGTCTACATGATGTGGATGGGGACATGGTGATGAAGGGTCTACATGGTGTGGATGGGGACATGGCGGTGAGGGGTCTACATGATGTGGATGGGGACATGGTGATCAGGGGTCTACATGGTGTGGATGGGGACATGGTGATGAAGGGTCTACATGATGTGGATGGGGACATGGTGATCAGGGGTCTACATGGTGCGGATGAGGGACATGGTGATAAGGGGTCTACATTATGTGGATGGGGACATGGTGATCAGGGGTCTACATGGTGTGGATGGGGACATGGTGATGAAGGGTCTACATGATGTGGATGGGGACATGGTGATCAGGGGTCTACATGGTGCGGATGAGGGACATGGTGATAAGGGGTCTACATTATGTGGATGGGGACATGGTGATGAGGGGTCTACATGGTGCGGATGAGGGACATGGTGATAAGGGGTCTACATTATGTGGATGGGGACATGGTGATGAGGGGTCTACATGGTGTGGATGAGGGACAGGGTGATGAAAGGTCTACATGGTGTGGATGGGGACATGGTGGTGAGGTGTCTACATGGTGTGAATGGGGACATGGTGATGAAAGGTCTACATGGTGTGGATAAGGACATGGTGGTGAGGTGTCTACATGGTGTGGATAGGGGAATGGTGCAGATGAGGGGTTTACGTAGTGTGGATAAGGGACATGTGATGGAAGGTCTGCATGGTGTGGATGAGGGACAGGGTGATGAGTGGTCTACATGGTGCGGATGGGGACATGGTGATGAGGGGTCTACATAGTGGGGATGGGGATATATGTATGGTGGGTATATGCTGAGATTGGGGACATGCAGATAAGGGGATATAATAGTTAAAGGGGTTATCCTGTGCTACAAAAACATGGCCACTTTCTTTCAGAGAGAACACGACTCTTGTCTCTAGTCCAGGTGCGGTTTGCAAATTAAGCTCCATTCAATTCAATGGAACTAAGGAGCAAAACCCCACTAAGGCTATGTTGACAGTGCGTATATGTCCGGCAGCATATTTTTGCAGCCGGGCATATACGCGGTAAATTCCGGCCGGGGATTTACTCTACTTGCAGCCGGCTACGTACGGAGCGCGAATTTACGCCCGCAGTCTACTTACGCTTCCCGAGCGCCCTACGTAGTGATTTGACAGCGGTCTTTTACTTGGAAATCTTCGCCTAGCCCCGGACACCCCACAGAACCTTTTGGATCGGCACAAAAAGCTGCAAAAAAGAAGAAATCACCACTCCGTACGGGACCGCATGTTACGCTACGGGCGTAAGTTACGTCATTTTCATCCTCAAACAATGGTCTGGTTCATTTTTTACGGCGCTGCGTACGATCTGGGCGTAAGTTCTTACGTATTGTGAACTGTGCAGTCGTATATCGTATACTTTTCATCATACGCAAACTACATAAGTCTCTGGCCTCTTATTCACGGAACGCGCTACGTCCAGAGACTTAGGTAGTGTGAACATAGCTTAAAGCTGGAAACAAGAGTGGGGCTGTCTCTGGAAGAAAGTGGCCATGTTTTTGTAGCGCTGGATAACCCCTTTAATATACTTACATTGTTAATATGGTTGAAAAAAAAAACGTCCATGAAGCTCAACCAAGGAGAAGATGGATGGTGGGAAGGATGGATGAATTCTCTATTCCTCCATACATTATTTTGGAATAAGCCCTCGTCTCTCCTGTAGTGAAGCCTCCACTGTTTTGCTGTGACCAGATCCTGTGGTGACTCTTCCACAGGTCACTGTTCTCATGGTGGAGATGTCTTGTCACCTCTGGAGATTGAACCCTCTTTTCTCCCGGAGGCAGTGCCCTCTTTTCTCCAGGTGGAGGCAGTGCCCTCTTTTCTCCAGGTGGAGGCAGTGCCCTCTTTTCTCCAGGCGGAGGCAGTGTCCTCTATTCTCCAGGTGGAGGCAGTGTCCTCTATTCTCCAGGTGGAGGCAGTGCCCTCTTTTCTCCCGGAGGCAGTGCCCTCTATTCTCCAGGTGGAGGCAGTGCCCTCTATTCTCCCGGAGGCAGTGCCCTCTATTCTCCAGGCGGAGGTAGTGCCCTCTTTTCTCCAGGTGGAGGCAGTGCCCTCTATTCTCCAGGTGGAGGCAGTGCCCTCTATTCTCCAGGTGGAGGCAGTGCCCTCTATTCTCCAGGCGGACGCAGTGCCCTCTTTTCTCCAGGCGGAGGCAGCGCCCTCTTTTCTCCAGGCGGAGGCAGTGCCCTCTATTCTCCAGGTGGAGGCAGTGCCCTCTATTCTCCAGGCGGAGGTAGTGCCCTCTATTCTCCAGGCGGACGCAGTGCCCTCTTTTCTCCAGGCGGAGGTAGTGCCCTCTTTTCTCCAGGCGGAGGTAGTGCCCTCTTTTCTCCAGGTGGAGGCAGTGCCCTCTTTTCTCCAGGTGGAGGCAGTGCCCTCTATTCTCCAGGCGGACGCAGTGCCCTCTTTTCTCCAGGCGGAGGCAGCGCCCTCTTTTCTCCAGGTGGAGGCAGTGTCCTCTATTTTCCAGGTGGAGGCAGTGCCCTCTATTCTCCAGGTGGAGGCAGTGCTCTCTATTCTCCAGGTGGAGGCAGTGCCCTCTTTTCTCCAGGTGGAGGCAGTGTCCTCTTTTCTCCAGGCGGAGGCAGTGTCCTCTATTTTCCAGGTGAAGGCAGTGTCCTTTATTCTCCAGGTGGAGGCAGTGCCCTCTTTTCTCCAGGTGAAGGCAGTGTCCTTTATTCTCCAGGTGGAGGCAGTGCCCTCTTTTCTCCAGGTGGAGGCAGTACCCTCTATTCTCCAGGTGGAGGTAGTGCCCTCTTTTCTCCAGGTGGAGGCAGTGCCCTCTTTTCTCCAGGCGGAGGCAGTGCCCTCTATTTTCCAGGCGGAGGCAGTGCCCTCTTTTCTCCAGGTGGAGGCAGTGTCCTCTATTTTCCAGGTGGAGGCAGTGCCCTCTATTCTCCAGGCGGAGGCAGTGCCCTCTTTTCTCCAGGTGGAGGCAGTGCCCTCTTTTCTCCAGGCGGAGGCAGTGCCCTCTATTCTCCAGGTGGAGGCAGTGCCCTCTATTCTCCAGGTGGAGGCAGTGCCCTCTATTCTCCAGGTGGAGGCAGTGCCCTCTTTTCTCCAGGTGGAGGCAGTGCCCTCTATTCTCCAGGTGGAGGCAGTGCCCTCTTTTCTCCAGGTGGAGGTAGTGCCCTCTTTTCTCCAGGCGGAGGCAGTGTCCTCTTTTCTCCAGGTGGAGGCAGTGCCCTCTTTTCTCCAGGTGGAGGCAGTGCCCTCTTTTCTCCAGGTGGAGGCAGTGCCCTCTATTCTCCAGGTGGAGGCAGTGCCCTCTTTTCTCCAGGTGGAGGCAGTGTCCTTTATTCTCCAGGTGGAGGCAGTGCCCTCTATTCTCCAGGTGGAGGCAGTGCCCTCTTTTCTCCAGGCGGAGGCAGTGTCCTCTATTCTCCAGGTGGAGGCAGTGTCCTCTATTCTCCAGGTGGAGGCAGTGCCCTCTTTTCTCCCGGAGGCAGTGCCCTCTATTCTCCAGGTGGAGGCAGTGCCCTCTATTCTCCCGGAGGCAGTGCCCTCTATTCTCCAGGCGGAGGTAGTGCCCTCTTTTCTCCAGGTGGAGGCAGTGCCCTCTATTCTCCAGGTGGAGGCAGTGCCCTCTATTCTCCAGGTGGAGGCAGTGCCCTCTATTCTCCAGGCGGACGCAGTGCCCTCTTTTCTCCAGGCGGAGGCAGCGCCCTCTTTTCTCCAGGCGGAGGCAGTGCCCTCTATTCTCCAGGTGGAGGCAGTGCCCTCTATTCTCCAGGCGGACGCAGTGCCCTCTTTTCTCCAGGCGGAGGCAGCGCCCTCTTTTCTCCAGGCGGAGGCAGTGCCCTCTATTCTCCAGGTGGAGGCAGTGCCCTCTATTCTCCAGGCGGACGCAGTGCCCTCTTTTCTCCAGGCGGAGGTAGTGCCCTCTTTTCTCCAGGCGGAGGTAGTGCCCTCTTTTCTCCAGGTGGAGGCAGTGCCCTCTTTTCTCCAGGTGGAGGCAGTGCCCTCTTTTCTCCAGGCGGAGGCAGCGCCCTCTTTTCTCCAGGTGGAGGCAGTGCCCTCTATTCTCCAGGTGGAGGCAGTGCCCTCTATTCTCCCGGAGGCAGTGCCCTCTATTCTCCAGGTGGAGGCAGTGCTCTCTATTCTCCAGGTGGAGGCAGTGCCCTCTTTTCTCCAGGTGGAGGCAGTGTCCTCTTTTCTCCAGGCGGAGGCAGTGTCCTCTATTTTCCAGGTGAAGGCAGTGTCCTTTATTCTCCAGGTGGAGGCAGTGCCCTCTTTTCTCCAGGTGAAGGCAGTGTCCTTTATTCTCCAGGTGGAGGCAGTGCCCTCTTTTCTCCAGGTGGAGGCAGTACCCTCTATTCTCCAGGTGGAGGTAGTGCCCTCTTTTCTCCAGGTGGAGGCAGTGCCCTCTTTTCTCCAGGCGGAGGCAGTGCCCTCTATTTTCCAGGTGGAGGCAGTGCCCTCTTTTCTCCAGGTGGAGGCAGTGTCCTCTATTTTCCAGGTGGAGGCAGTGCCCTCTATTCTCCAGGCGGAGGCAGTGCCCTCTTTTCTCCAGGTGGAGGCAGTGCCCTCTTTTCTCCAGGCGGAGGCAGTGCCCTCTTTTCTCCAGGTGGAGGCAGTGCCCTCTTTTCTCCAGGTGGAGGCAGTGCCCTCTATTCTCCAGGTGGAGGCAGTGCCCTCTTTTCTCCAGGTGGAGGTAGTGCCCTCTTTTCTCCAGGCGGAGGCAGTGTCCTCTTTTCTCCAGGTGGAGGCAGTGCCCTCTTTTCTCCAGGTGGAGGCAGTGCCCTCTATTCTCCAGGTGGAGGCAGTGCCCTCTTTTCTCCAGGTGGAGGCAGTGTCCTTTATTCTCCAGGTGGAGGCAGTGCCCTCTTTTCTCCAGGTGGAGGCAGTGCCCTCTTTTCTCCAGGTGGAGGCAGTTCCATCTTTACGCCATCAGGCAGAGACCTCCGTTGTGAAGGGGAGGCTGGTAGCTTGCGTAGTCACGCTACGTTTCGGAGGTAGAGCTCCTCCTTTCTCAAGTGTAACTGACAAGTGAAACCCACCACCAATATATAGCAGTATGTGACGTCATCAGATTCTGGACTAGACAAGAAATACATAAATAGATTATTTATCACGCTGCAATATAGCAATAAAACAAGTCTCCCTGAGGTCCTTAGTGTTATACTACGTAATTTTATTCATTGCTTCAAAGTTTCTGTTTACACTGTAGTAACCTCAATCCTCCACTAGATGGCCTAGATAATACACGCTTCTATATACTCCCAGAAAGGATTGAAAACTGCAAATCTCATTCCGCCCCTTGGGTTGCTGGGACTCCAGAACAGGAATCCAGTCAGACTCTACGCTTGAGAAAGGAGGAGCTCTACCTCCGAAATGTAGCGTGACTACGCCAGCTACCGGCCTTCACAACGGAGGTCTCTGTCTGAGGGACACTTGGATATCACCAGCGCCCGTGCGAGGCGTGAAGACGGGATCCAAAAGCTTGGGGCGCACCAAAGCTTTATAGAGCGGTAATAATATATCCCTGTCCCCAGAGTCCGGGCCTGGTGTATACATGACAATATCCTGCCGGCCTTACAGGCAGCTGACTGACATTGTGCTGTTCTGTAGTCTATTGTCTACAAGTTACACCCAGATCCTTCTCCATCAGCGACTGCACCAGTGTAACCACCCAAGGACATAGGATGCTGCAGGTTATTACTCCCCCCAGGACATAGGATGCTGCAGGTTATTACTCCCCCCAGGACATAGGATGCTGTAGGTTATTACTCCCCCCAGGACATAGGATGCTGCAGGTTATTACTCCCCCCAGGACATAGGATGCTGCAGGTTATTACTCCCCCCAGGACATAGGATGCTGCAGGTTATTACTCCCCCAGGACATAGGATGCTGCAGGTTATTACTCCCCCCAGGACATAGGATACTGCAGGTTATTACTCCCCACAGGACATAGGATGCTGCAGGTTATTACTCCCCCCAGGACATAGGATGCTGCAGGTTATTACTCCCCCCAGGACATAGGATGCTGCAGGTTATTACTCCCCCAGGACATAGGATGCTGCAGGTTATTACTCCCCCTAGGACATAGGATGCTGCAGGTTATTACTCCCCCTAGGACATAGGATGCTGCAGGTTATTACTCCCCCTAGGACATAGAATGCTGCAGGTTATTACTCCCCCCAGGACATAGGATGCTGCAGGTTATTACTCCCCCAGGACATAGGATGCTGCAGGTTATTACTCCCCCAGGACATAGGATGCTGCAGGTTATTACTCCCCCTAGGACATAGGATGCTGCAGGTTATTACTCCCCCAGGACATAGGATGCTGCAGGTTATTACTCCCCCTAGGACATAGGATGCTGCAGGTTATTACTCCCCCTAGGACATATGATGCTGCAGGTTATTACTCCCCCAGGACATAGGATGCTGCAGGTTATTACTCCCCTTAGGACATATAATGCTGCAGGTTATTACTCCCCCCAGGACATAGGATGATGCAGGTTATTACTCCCCTTATGACATATAATGCTGCAGGTTATTACTCCCCTTAGGACATATAATGCTGCAGGTTATTACTCCCCCAGGACATAGGATGCTGCAGGTTATTACTCCCCCCAGGACATAGGATGCTGCAGGTTATTACTCCCCCCAGGACATAGGATGCTGCAGGTTATTACTCCCCCCAGGACATAGAATGCTGCAGGTTATTACTCCCCTTAGGACATATAATGCTGCAGGTTATTTCTCCCCCTAGGACATATAATGCTGCAGGTTATTACTCCCCCCAGGACATAGGATGCTGCAGGTTATTACTCCCCCCAGGACATAGGATGCTGCAGGTTATTAATCCCCCCAGGACATAGGATGCTGCAGGTTATTACTCCCCCCAGGACATAGGATGCTGCAGGTTATTACTCCCCTTAGGACATATAATGCTGCAGGTTATTCCTCCCCCTAGGACATATGTGGGTTATCACTATTACTATTATTGCAGGTTAGTTACTATGTAACTATGTATATTCTGTGTTACATAAGTGACAGTCATGGAGTTCAGGGTCCATCCTCTCCTCTCCTCCCCATAGAGGAATGTGCATGTTGTATTTACAGGAGAAAATAGGTCAAAAAAAGCTCAAACCCTGGAAATACTGAGATTCCTCTGTCAGTCCATGGCAGCATGTGGAGATAACCCCTGGCTTATAACATGAGAAAACAACTAAAGATCAAACAGAAACCGCCAGCTCGGGATTATACATGATACAGGAAAACAGACCTCCTCCCATTAACCGCCCCATTACCTTTACTTCCCCTCCCCCCCCCCCCCCCCCCCCCCCGCCCTGCTGGGCCGACCCTGAGAGAAAACACAGAAACCTGTTCTGGATAAAATTAACACAAACAACAAAGATAAACCTAAATAATGCAAACAGTATACAATAATATACATCAATATATAAACCTAACAAACATCCTGAATCCTAACAAGTAGACGGGGGATCAGCACCCATCTGCACCCCAATTTGTATATTGCACCCAGCCACCAACTACTGGCTCAGGAGCCCACCTAAAGTACCTATCCGGAAAGATAAATCAGGGGGATTTCAATCCTATGCGCCCCCTCCATTAACTTTCAGACCAACTCCAAGGACCCCCATAATAACCACAACGAGCATACCTTGACCTCCTCAAGTATGCGAGACGGAGGAACACAAAGGATAGTTGTACAGGCCAGGTCCCACCAAACGGGCAATGAAGCGAACAATCCCATCCCAGGATCCCATAGAATAATCAGGGAAACTAAAGCTGTGGTCAGGAAAGCCAGATGTATCCATACAGGGAATCAAGCAACAGGGAACGCTGAGCACGCTGTCTAATAGCCATCATGAAGTACAGGGCGGTGAGACACTTTATAGGCGGTCATGGACCCGGTCCAGGATGTGATTGGACCAGACACACAAACACAGAAACAGACAAAGCAAAGGGTGGAAAGACCAAATGTAAATCACCTAAGCAATACAGAGGTTAACTGTGTCCAGAGGGATCAAGAAGAGAAGAGATGGGTGTGGTAAGAATTCAATCAGCAGTGCAGAAGGAGTGTGATCAGAGAAGAGCAAATAAAACATAGAATACAAATATAAAATCATGACTAAGAGCACAGTCTTGGCTGTATACCATGAGCCAAGGACAGCACCAAAGTTCGAACAGGCATGGGCTTAACACTTGTCCTGTAAGCTGTTACACCAACACTAGACACACCTGCCCTGTACACTATAACATCACCGCTACTAGACACACATGCCCACACTGTAGGACCACAACTACCAAAGGCAACTAATATATACTGTAACACGACCACCACAAGACACACCTGCCCAGTATATTGTACCACCACTACCACAAGACACACCTGACCTGTACAATGTAACACCACCACAAGACACACCAGCCCTGTATATTGTATTACCACCACCACAAGACACACCTGCCCTGTATATTGTAACACCACCAACACCACAAGACACACCTGACCTGTATATTGTAACACCACCAACACCACAAGACACACCTGACCTGTATATTGTAACACCACCACCACAAGACACACCTGCCCAGTATATTGTAACACCACCACCACAACCACAAGACACACCTGCCCAGTATATTGTAACACCACCACCACAAGACACCCCACCACCATTAGACACACTAGACGGACTTCCACTGCAAGTCTTATTGGCCATCTAGGCTTCAGACACAGAACTGGGAGAGAAGTGCATGGGAGGGTGGTTGTCTCTTTGTTCGTTCAACTGATCAGCCTTAGTCTGATCTAAAAACTTTTGATGTCTCCCCTTTTGAGGTCCCCTTTTCTCATGGCTTAATATGTGTTCATCTGATATAAGATTCTGTTTCGGCTACTAGAAGGTGCTTCAAAGAATTTTGTGATTTTCCCATAAAGATTTCTGCACATGTTTATTGTGGTCATTTTTATTTGCAGGGAGACAACATGTCGGCTCACAACATCCGCATATACAAGGAATCCGACCATCTTAAGGTCCAGGAGATCTTCACATCTGGTTGCTACGAGCATATCCCCGCAGCTTTCTACTGTGCCCTACGGCAGCCTCAGAGCTGGCTTCTCCTGTTAGTGGGGCTCCTTGTTCCTCTGGTCATGACGGGATCCATTCTGCTCTCCATCTTGGGTGGGATCGGGGTCTTGCTCCTCTTATGGCTCCCTGGTGCCGTTTTTTTCATTTTTCATGCCAAGAATGGCGTGGCCAAAGATTTGAAGGACGTCAGAAAATATTATCTCCAGAGGGAACGTTATTGCTTCTGGGTGATGGAGATAGAAGGAGAAGTTGTTGGCACTGTGGCTGCCATTCCTTATATTACCCCTCATGAGAATAACGTGGAGCTGAAGAGGATGATGGTATCCAGTCACCACCGAGGCAAAGGGATCGCTAAATTATTATGCAGGACGGTGATTGACTATGCACGGAAGAACGGGTGTAATGCGGTCGTCCTGTCCACCACGTCAGTGCAGGCATCTGGTATAGGGTTGTATGAGAAGATGGGCTTCAAGCGGACAGAAATCGATCTCCACAATGGAATACTCCAACTCATCGGGATGGACTGGGTTGGGTACAGATACGATATCTCCTTCAATAAATGATCCTCTATGGCTCGGCCACCATCATTACCATTTATTACTTACCCTGGTTTTCATCTTCACGTCACAGATTCTCATTCCTGTCATGGAGCTTCGAGTCGTCCTTTATGGCAGAGTCCCCCTTAGGAGTCATACTCACTGTATCATCTGTAGGAACCATAGAGACCAGATTGATGTGTGCTTCTGAAATTATTAGCATTTTATGTGAGAGAGGGGCCACAGGGAGCTGTATATGAGAGGGGCCACAGGGAGCTGTATATGAGAGAGAGGGGCCACAGGGAGCTGTATATGAGAGGGGCCACAGGGAGCTGTATATGTGAGAGAGGGGCCACAGGGAGCTGTATATGTGAGAGAGGGGCCACAGGGAGCTGTATATCTGACAGAGGGGTTACAGGGAGCTGTATATGAGAGAAAGGGGGCCACAGGGAGCTATAAATGAGAGAGAGGGGCCACAGGGAGCTGTATATGAGAGAGGGGCCACAGGGAGCTGTATATGTGAGAGAGGGGCCACAGGGAGCTGTATATCTGACAGAGGGGTTACAGGGAGCTGTATATGAGAGAAAGGGGGCCACAGGGAGCTATAAATAAGAGAGAGGGGCCACAGGGAGCTGTATATGAGAGAGGGGCCACAGGGAGCTGTATATGTGAGAGAGGGGCCACAGGGAGCTGTATATGAGAGAGGGGGCCACAGGGAGCTGTATATGAGAGGGGGCCACAGGGAGCTGTATATGAGAGAGGGCCACAGGGAGCTGTATATCTGACAGAGGTGTTACAGGGAGCTGTATATGAGAGAGAGGGGCCACAGGGAGCTGTATATGTGAGAGAGGGGCCACAGGGAGCTGTATATAAGAGAGAGGGGCCACAGGGAGCTGTATATGAGAGAGAGGGGCCACAGGGAACTGTATATGTGAGAGGGGCCACAGGGAGCTGTATATGAGAGAGGGGCCACAGGGAGCTGTATATGAGAGAGAGGGGCCACAGGGAGCTGTATATGTGAGAGAGGGGCCACAGGGAGCTATATATGTGAGAGAGGGGCCACAGGGAGCTGTATATGTGAGAGAGGGGCCACAGGGAACTGTATATGTGAGAGAGGGGCCACAGGGAGCTGTATATGTGAGAAAGGGGCCACAGGGAGCTATATATGTGAGAGAGGGGCCACAGGGAGCTGTATATGTAAGAGAGGGGCCACAGGGAGCTGTATATGTGAGAGAGGGGCCACAGGGAGCTGTATATGTGAGAGAGGGGCCACAGGGAGCTGTATATCTGACAGAGGGGTAACAGGGAGCTGTATATGACAGAGGGGCCACTGAGTGCTGTTTATCTGAGAGAGGGGCCACATGGAGCTATATATGTGAGAGAGGGGGCACTGAGAGCTGTATACTGTATCTGAGAGAGGGGCCACTATGAGGTGCATATGAGAGGGGGCCACAGGGAGCTGTATATCTGACAGAGGGGTTACAGGGAGCTGTATATGAGAGAGGGGCCACTGAGTGCTGTTTATCTGAGAGAGGGGCCACATAAAGCTATATATGTGAGAGGGGGGGCACTGAGAGCTGTATACTGTATCTGAGAGAGGGGCCACTGGGAGCTGCATATGAGAGGGGGCCACAGGGAGCTGTATATGAGAGATGGGCCACAGGGAGCTGTAAATGAGAGAGAGGGGCCACAGGGAGCTGTATATGAGAGGGGGCCCACAGGGAGCTGTATATGAGAGAGGGGCCACAGGGAGCTGTATATCAGAGAGGGGCCACAGGGAGCTGTATATCAGAGAGGGGCCACAGGGAGCTGTATATGAGAGGGGGCCCACAGGGAGCTGTATATGAGAGAGGGGGCCACAGGGAGCTGTATATCAGAGAGGGGCCACAGGGAGCTGTATATCAGAGAGGGGCCACAGGGAGCTGTATATGAGAGGGGGCCCACAGGGAGCTGTATATGAGAGAGGGGCCACAGGGAGCTGTATATGAGAGGGGGCCCACAGGGAGCTGTATATCTGACAGAGGGGTTACAGGGAGCTGTATATGAGAGGGGGCCCACAGGGAGCTGTATATGAGAGGGGGCCCACAGGGAGCTGTATATGAGAGGGGGCCCACAGGGGGCTGTATATGAGAGGGGGCCCACAGGGAGCTGTATATGAGAGAGGGGGCCCACAGGGAGCTGTATATGAGAGAGGGGCCACAGGGAGCTGTATATGAGAGAGGGGCCACAGGGAGCTGTATATGAGAGGGAGCCCACAGGGAGCTGTATATGAGAGAGGGGCCACAGGGAGCTGTATATGAGAGAGGGCCCACAGGGAGCTGTATATGAGAGAGGGGCCACAGGGAGCTATATATGTGAGAGAGGGGGCACTGAGAGCTGTATACTGTATATGAGAGGGGGCCCACAGGGAGCTGTATATGAGAGGTGGCCCACAGGGAGCTGTATATGAGAGAGGGGCCACAGGCAGCTGTATATGAGAGAGGGGCCACAGGCAGCTGTATATGAGAGAGGGGCCACAGGCAGCTGTATATGAGAGAGGGGCCACAGGGGGCTGTATATGAGAGAGGGGCCCACAGGGAGCTGTATATGAGAGGTGGCCCTCAGGGAGCTATATATGAGAGGGGCCACAGGGAGCTGTATATGAGAGGGGGCCCAGGGAGCTGTATATGAGAGGGGGCCCACAGGGAGCTGTATATGAGAGAGGGGCCACAGGGGGCTGTATATGAGAGAGGGGCCCACAGGGAGCTGTATATGAGAGAGGGGCCACAGGGGGCTGTATATGAGAGAGGGGCCACAGGGGGCTGTATATGAGAGAGGGGCCCACAGGGAGCTGTATATGAGAGGGGGCCCACAGGGAGCTGTATATGAGAGAGGGGCCACAGGGGGCTGTATATGAGAGAGGGGCCCACAGGGAGCTGTATATGAGAGGGGGCCACAGGGAGCTATAAATGAGAGAGAGGGGGCCACAGGGAGCTGTATATGAGAGGGGGCCCTCAGGGAGCTGTATATGAGAGGGGGCTCACAGGGAGCTGTATATCCGACAGAGGGGCCAAATGGAGAGGTATATCTGAGAGAGGGTCCATAGGGAACTGGTGTAAAGTAGAATTGCCTCAGTCGCCCCTAGCAACCAATCAGATTCCACTTTTCATTTTTTACAGTCTGTGACACAATAAATCTATTGATCACACAATTCTTTACGTCCTCACGGAATGCCCTAGAATAACCGTGTAATGCTGTTTATTTTGTGTGCACACCGTTCATTTTATATCAGATACAAGTGTTATTTGTCGGTGATGAGTGCACAGAATCCGGAGACTCTTTTTGTGTATACAATATATGCTTTTTGTGTGACAAAATTCACTGCGAGCAGATGTCCTCCCATTAGTCACAGCATCTACTATATGACTACTCCATGACACAGTGATGCACTCTACATAGTCTATTTACTGCGGCATTGGGGGCATTGGTTTTACAAGGTGCTGTTTGAGTAGAAATGAAACAGAAGCCCAGCAAGGAAGGGGTTACACTAAGCATCGATGAGATGGAAAAGTAAAGGGGGGAGGGGAAGAGAGAGATTACATTTAGGAGGCAGCACTGTGCACATCCAGAACTTTATTATGGTCAAAAATGGGAGGAAAGTCTTGATTTACCTTTTGGGGTTAGGCTCACACCGACAGATAAAAAGTCCAGACTCCTCCCCGCTCCTCGTGGATAACTCTGTCTGGTTTCTCTGTTACTACAGACAGATTGTCACTAATATCAGGCAGTGAGCAGAAGACTGCAGAGAAGGGCGACACCTAGTGGCCAGGGCTTGGAGCGTTATTTTCTGGGGAAAGCCGTCGATTTAGGTAAAGTAATGTAAATATATGATAGGAATCAGATGGGCTATCACATGGAGGGGGGTTGTGTGACATCACCGGGACCATTTAACCCTTAAACGACCCACATTACAGTGTATGGAGGTGACATAAGGGGTCACGGGTGCCCATGACTCCTTGATACAATTCAATGGCTAACTGGAAAGATGGTCGTCTATAGAAAGTGTTCCAGGCTATGGAGGTCTCTTATTTATTATGCATGGTGTGTGGCTGGAATGATAAGAAGCCACGGGACCAGCTTTAGCCACTCGGCAACATCTTATTAGGCAATCTGGGGATTTTCCACTAGTCGGCAGAGCCTGTCCACAATGGAGTTATATAAGAGGGCGATACAAAGGCCGATGAGCTCATCCGGGATGGCGGAGCGTACAGACTACTACTGTGTGGGTGCAGATCAAGGACCCTCCAAGCTAAGTAATGTCTGGTATATGACTATTTATATACTGCTCTATGGAGTCGTCCTTTCTTATCACTATTGCTTATCGATTCCAGTTTTTATATTGATATCACAGTTTGTCTTTCCTGTAATGGAGCTTGGAGTCGTCCTTTATGGCAGAGTCGATCTTAAAATGTAAGAGTCATATTTACTGTAGGAGCAATTGACGCCATATAGCGGGAATGGCTGTAAGAGAGGGGCCACAGGGAGCTGTATATGAGAGAGGGGCCACAGGGAGCTGTATATGAGAGAGGGGGCCACAGGGAGCTGTATATGAGAGGGGCCACAGGGAGCTGTATATGAGAGAGGGGCCACAGGGAGCTGTATATGAGAGGGGCCACAGGGAGCTGTATATGAGAGAGGGGGCCACAGGGAGCTGTATATGAGAGAAAGGGGGCCACAGGGAGCTGTATATGAGAGAGGGGGCCACAGGGAGCTGTATATGAGAGAGGGGCCACAGGGAGCTGTATATGAGAGGGGCCACAGGGAGCTGTATATGAGAGAGGGGCCACAGGGAGCTGTATATGAGAGGGGCCACAGGGAGCTGTATATGAGAGAGGGGCCACAGGGAGCTGTATATGAGAGAGGGGGCCACAGGGAGCTGTATATGTGAGAGAGGGGCCACAGGGAGCTGTATATGAGAGAGGGGCCACAGGGAGCTGTATATGAGAGAGGGGGCCACAGGGAGCTGTATATGTGTGTGTGGGGTGAAATAGGAAGCTGTATATGTGCAGTGTAGGGGTGTAGGATATGAAGCAGTAAATGTGGGGGTTCAGGCCGCGCCATAAGGAGGAGTATATGTGGGGGGAAGCCATACAGAGCAGTATATCTGTAAGAGAAGATATACATCCTAAGATAAGAAGTCTTCAGCTATACACGTGATAGTATTGTGAAGCATCTGATCAGTGCGGTCCGACCCCTGGGACAACCACAGATCAGGAGACTAGAGGCTCCTTGTCCCCCAGGTTATTGGAGTAGCAGCACATGATCGTCCCCTGCTCTATTTATTCTTTTGGATTTAGGAATACTGCTGTACCCATCATCTGGTGCCCGTGTTGTGTGCCGCTGGTGGGTTCTAGTGTTTTGGGGGCTACTTGTTACGGTGGCCAGGAGCGGTAACACCAACCCCCAGACACACGGCAACCAGACCTTTGTTTGGACAGGTGTGAGGTGCGAAGTGTTGAGAAATCCTCATACTCACATATGGATGAGTCTCAGTTATCTCACCTAACCGCCTTCTGCCCCACAGTGTCGGGTGACCCGTCCTCTGGGGTAGTACAAGTCCCAGGTCCCAGGTCTGAGTGGAGCTGGCTTGTAGTATCCTTCCTACAAAGCTGAGCGTCTGTCAGTAGAGAGCGGCTGAACTTGCACTGTGCTCTACTGCAGTCTTGAGCTTTTTTCGTCCCTTTTCTAAGGTGTCGACTGTCCTGTGTTAGTCTTTCCTCAGCGTAGGCAAGGGGTGAGATCTTCCTTGTCTCTGGTTTCCCTAGGAGTCTTTTCTAGCACCTATAAAGGTCGGGAAGCTAGTATCAGGAGAAGCTGAACACGTCCTGTCTGGCCTGAAGCCAGACACTAACTAACTAACTAAAGGAAGTTTGTACTAGAGAAAGAAGTGTATGTGTAGCTAGACCTAAGTGTTATCTGCAGCTGTGCTGTATGAGAGTGACATCTAGTGGTTGGAATAAGGAACAGCAGCCACCTGTCCTAACCTGTGACACTAGAGACATACACTTTTACCAAGGTGTAAGAAGAAGAAAGAAAACACGTAGTGGGACACTACAATCACTGGACTGAGAGGTGATCATGTGCTGCTACTCCAATAACCTGAGGGCAAGGCACCTCTATTCCCCTGATCTTTTGGTGTCCCAGGGGTCAGACCTCACCCAATGTACATCCTCACAACACAGACCCTGCAAGAAGAAACCAGGAGAATTATACCCCTGGAAAGTGTGGGGAAACGTTTTTCTCCTGATAATTTCCAATGTGTTTTGGTGTAAAGTACATGGTGCTCGGACTGACAGCAATATAGTAGTGTGGAATACAGGTGTAAAGAGGTGTCAGGTGTGTATGGGGGCACTATTATACTGTAACATAACACGGAAATTATTACGCGGTAAGAGGCAAAAAATAAGGCTTTACTATAATACACAAGGGTCTGCATTATTACACTGTGGGGTTTTAAAGGGGTACTGCAAATCAACTGGTTTCAGACAGTTGTACAGATCTGTAATTTACTTCTATTTCAAAATTTCCTGTCTTCCAGTACTTATCAGCTGGTGTATGTCCTGCATGAAGTGGTGTATTCTCTCCAGTCTGACACAGTGCTCTCTGCTGCCACCTCTGTCCATGTCAGGAACTGTCTAGAGAAGCAGCAAATCCCCACAGAAAACCTCTCCTGCTCTGGACAGTTCCTGACATGGACAGAGGTGGCAGCAGAGAGCACTGTGTCAGACTGGAAAGAATACACCACTTCCTGTAGGACATACAGCAGCTGATAAGTACTGGAAGACCAGAGATTTTTAAATAGAAGTAAATTACAAATCTATATAACTTTATGGCACCAGTAAATTGAAAAGAAAAATATTTTCACTGCAGTATCCCTTTAAGCTCCATTCACTTCAATAAAACTGTATAACTGTCTAAAACCAGTTGATTTAAAAGAATGTTTTTTTCCAACGGAGTACCCCTTTAAGTGGAGAACTATTTCTATGTGCGGACTAGTATGTGTGCTATTACAGATTGGTGTCACTGTGCAGATCACGTTTATGTGTGTGGGTGTTATTACTGTATGAGGTAGCATAGCAATAATGACAGCTACTAGAACAGCTAACAGAACTAGAACCTCGGGGGCGGGGTCAGGAGCAGGAGAATGCAGAATGATAAGCTACCAAGAAATCCTGATGGAACAGGGATCTTTAGCAAGTGTTGTATGACTATTACACCCTGGATACTCCTTACTCTTAAGATGTATGGAGCAGACCATATGATACTTCTCTTCCAACCAGGAGAGGGCAGCACATGTTATGGGGGCTGTCTGGTACTAGGTCCTCATGTAGGGCTAGATATCAGTATATGGTTGGCCAGTCCTGTGTATTGTCATGCTGACCTGGCTGGTAGGTGACCTTGGTTCCCGCTATGATAGTTAATACATTATTAGAACTGTGTATAAAGGATAGGACGTGTCCGGTCAAATATTCCTGGATCTATTTAATGATTATTTTATTCAAGGATGAAGAGTCGGGTCCCGTCCGGTCCTGAGTGTACAACACGGATCTTATTGCAGAGAGAGGACGTCTGAGGCACCAGGTCAGTTACCTATATGTGCTGTATGTGACCACTGCCCTATGGGGGCCAAAGGGGCGTGATGGTCTGCTGTGCCGTGTAGTTATATGGCACTCTAGAATGGTCCATGTTTTAAATGGAGCAATGTCCTTTTAACCCCTTCATGGTCACAATATGTCTTTTGTCAGTGGGGCAAAAGTAGCCTGGCACCAGTGGCATAGCCACCCTGGAGCAGAAAGCTTATCAACCAATGCTACTAGGAATCAATCTAAGTAGCAATTACTGCCGTCAGCTACAACAAATAATAAAGCAATATAGCACCTCTATTTTAACAACACTGTATATACACCAAATCACGCAATTTTTTAAGTATATCCCATAAAAGCTAAGTTTTACCTTGAGGCAAGAAATGGTATTAGCCTTCGGGCACTACTATTAGTGTACATTAATACCTCCTTCAAGGTTGGGATCAACAATCCCATATATTTGTGCCTGCTCGGCTTTGTCCCCAGCGAGGCTGATTAGGTCAGGATAATGCACCGCACTGTTCTAGCAAAACAGTGTAATATATCAGCAGTACAGTGTATTATATCTGCAGTACAGTGTATTATATCAGCAGTACAGTGTATCATATCAGCAGTACAGTGTATTATATCAGCAGTACAGTGTATTATATCAGCAGTACAGTGTATCATATCAGCAGTACAGTGTATCATATCAGCAGTACAGTGTATTATATCAGCAGTACAGTGTATTATATCTGCAGTACAGTGTATTATATTAGCCACCTGAAGATTTTCAAAGTCCCTACGTGGGACTAATGAAAATTAAAAATGTAAGTTTTGGAAAAATTTTAACTTTTTAATTTTATTATAATAAATATTAAAAATATCAACTGTCCCTTCTGCTAAAAAAATACAACCATACAATTTCCACTTACAAAATAATTTTTATATAAACCATAAAAAATAAAAACATCCATATACAGTATGTGATATCACCGCATCCATCACAACCTGATCTATACTATTCTCATAAACTGCACTAGAGCGGTTGTATTTTGTTAATTTGCTTCTAAAAAAAAAAAAGGAAAACAAAGCAATCAAAAAGTCATATGTACCTGAAGATGGTTCAGAAATAGAAAGTACAACTTGTCCCGCAAAAAACAAGCCCTCATATAGGCATGTCAAGTAAAAAATTATTAACAAAGGTTATGACCCTTTGAAGGCGACAATGGAAAAAAAATAGGGGTCATGAAGGGGTTATAAAAACTTCAAAAATTTCCTGCGATTGGGTTCTGAAGAGTTTCAGCTTAGGCCGGGTTCACACTGCGTTTTTGCTATCCATTTTTTTTTCATCTGTTTTATGCAGAAAGCGGATGAAAAACGGATGCATTTGTTTGCATCCATTTTTTCACTGATTTCCATTATAACAAAAGATTAAAAAACGAATGTAAACGCATCCTTTTTTTTTAGCGTACACAAAAACATGGTCGACCACATTTTTGTGTATGGTAAAAAAAAAGTATCCGTCATGTTCCATTTTTAATAATAGAAGTCAATGAAACAATGGACCAAAACACAAATTCATCAGTTTTTTCATTTGTTTTGTTCATAAAAACGGATGAAAAAAAATGGAACGCAGTGTAAACCCAGCCTAAGCGTTTCATTAAGAGCAGGGAAAGCGGAGCACTTCCCTCCCTGACGGTTCTACCACATGGGAGAAGTGATAGGAACACTTTAGATAACTTTGTTGTTTGGTTCACGGAATATTTTTTGTGACAAAACTGACGTTTTGTGATATTTCTAGAGCTTAGAATTCCAAAATGTTATTTTTATTTACAGGGAGACAACATGTCGTCTTACAACATCCGCATGTACAAGGACTCTGACCGTCCTAAGGTCCTGGAGATCGTCACGTCTGGCTTTTTAGAGCCCATCACTATAACTTTCTCCAGTGCCCTACGGCAGCCTCAGAGCTGGCTTCTCCTGTTGGCGGGGCTCCTCCTTCCTCTGGTCATGGTGGGATCCTTTGTGCTCTCCATCTTGGGTGGGATCGGGGTCTTGCTCCTTTTGTGGCTCCCCGGCTATATCCATTTCCATTTATACGTTAGAGAGGTTCTGAAACACGATATGAAGGACATCCAAAAATTTTATCTCCAGCGGGAAGGAAACTGCTTCTGGGTGGTGGAGATCGATGGAGAAGTTGTGGCCACAGCAGGAGCTGCCATCGCTTCCTTTACCCCTCATGAGAAGACTGTGGAGCTGAAGAGGATGGCCGTGTCTACTCGCCGCCGAGGCAAAGGGATCGCTAAATTATTATGCAGAACGGTGTTTGACTTTGCACGCAAGAACCGGTATAACGCGGTCGTCCTGTCCACCACGACGGCACACCTCAACGGTTTGAGGTTATATGAGAAGTTGGGCTTCACGCGCACAGACACAGACATGTACAGTGCATTACTCCGACTCACCGGAATCGCTTGGGTTGGGTACAGATACGATATCACTGCCAGTAGATGATCCTCTATGATCGGGTGATCTTATAGAATTCATATTGGTTTCCGCTGTTACAGACGGTAGCTCGTTTTCGGTATATCTGCCCTTGATTGGTGGAAGTTATCGTTTTTCTTCAATAAGATTCACACACACTGAGAAAGATTTAACAAAATTGTTTTAACGTTAGACTAGACAGTAGAGATGACAAGTTCAGTGGGATTCACTCAAATGTGGAGTTGGATTGGTACAGGAGCAGGGACTCCTGTCAATAGCCAGCTGGGCGTTCCTGCTCCTGTTCACTTGGTAAGGAAGCAGGTACTGTAGAGTAGTGAGTGCCGTATTACATGGCTCGATGACTTAGTGTATGGGAGTGCTGATCTGCTAGATCAGCACTCACTTACTGAGCCCATATACAGCCCAATAATCGGGCAGAAAGGGCTGGGTATATATATATTATATATATATATATATTCGTTAGCGATGTCCAAACAGCGTGTCAACGCTGCCTGATGTCCCGCCAGCTTCGGCCCACTCCCGGCAGTCTCTGAGGTGACTCCCCAGGACAGTGCTGCGGCCAGTGATTGGCTGAGCGGCTGTCACTTCAGAGACTGCGAGGTGCGGGCCAAAGCTACAAGACATTGGGGAGCGAGGAGAGGTGCGGTATGAGTTTATTATTTTTTGTATACACAGGCATCAGCCACCCACCACTATTACATATAGCTACTACACGTAGTGATGCATGCCCGGCGGCCGATGATTTTAGGTCAGTACCAAAAGAAAGGATCAGCCGATGATCAGTGTCTTTATTACAAGGAGCGATGATCTGCCAAATGAGCCTGATTGGGCAGGCTATCGCTCAGTGTAATAGGGCTCATTCAGTTTATGGCTTACCATTCAGTAGACAGGAGCAGGGACTGCCGTAGGAGTACCTGCTCCTGTATACAATTTGTCATAGCTATTCCTACATGTGGGACCTGCACTTATCTTGAGATTGGGGGCTTCTTGGCCCCTCTTGCCTGATTGTGGCTGCTGCAGGTGGTAGAGGAGCCGGGAACTGCCTGCATCGAGTTGTGGCTACGCTGATCACATAACTCCAATAAAGGTCAATGGGAACCACACAAACTAAGGGGATCTGGCAGTTTTTGGCTTCCCGATCACCTCAGAGTAGAGGGGGCATATGTGCTGCATCTAGGGGACACTTATAATACATCCTGTGCATAAGCCATAAGGGTCCCAGATTAACCCCTTAAAGGGCGTGTCTGTCCAAAATACATCGGCACTATGGCGAGGAGTTCTTTTTTTTACAATAAAGCACAAGTTTTAAGAAAAGAAGCTGAGATTTTTGTTTCTCTCCCAATGTTCTGGTCGTAAAATCCTGAGCTCCTCGTGTGAGCGAAAACATTGGAAGCGGGAATGCTGGATCCATTGACTTCTTCTAAGGTCTGGGGGGTCATGTACAGGCACAGCGGCTGATATCCGAGAATAGTGTAACAATGGGGGATGGTCACAAGGCAGCAGCACTGGACTTCTCCTCTAGCAGTCGCCTTTCCTGGGTCCTAGTTCTCAGATGTCCCCAGGACTTAGGGTACAAAATGATATATGAAAGCCTGTGTCAGTGCAAGCCAGTAACAACAGGAGCTCACCAATAGATGGCAGTAACCGAATGATGATGGAGGTAGATGATGGAAGACTGACCGATGAAGACAGGAACTAAGGCAGATGATGAACAGGAACAAACTGCAAATACTGACCCTAACCTAAGCTTTCCCTGAGTCTTTCCCTAGATCCAATCCTCATTGTCCCTGCAATATCCCTAACGAAAACTCTAATCTGCAAACCTGATCCTGACACAACAGAGATGAGGAATGATGCTGGGCTAGAACAAGAGAAATACAGGGGATTCTGGGCTTAAAGTACTTATCAGCGTTGTATGTCCTGCCGGAAGTGGTGTATCCTCTCCAGTCTTCCAGTACTCATCAGCGCTGTATGTCCTGCAGAAAGTGGTGTATTCTCTCCAATCTGACACAGTGCTCTCTGGTGCCACCTCTGTCCATGTCAGGAACTGTCCACAGCAGCAGCAAATCCCCATAGAAAACCTCTCCTGCTCTGGGCAGTTCCTGACATGGACAGAGGTGGCAGCAGAGAGCACTGTGTCAGACTAGAGAGAATACACCACTTCCTGCAGGGCATAAAGCAGCTACTGGAAGACGAGTTTTTTTATTTTAATTAGAACATTTCATATCTCTACCTTTTTTGGCACCAGTTGATTTGATAGAAAAAAAAGTTTTGGTAAACTCCCCCTTTAAAGGGGGTATCCAGCCTTTCCTATCAAGGAAGTGTAGTACCATCAACCACCATTACTAATAATATGGCAGTGTATGGGAGTCAGCATACCACCGATCTAATAGTGATGGCCTATCCCAAGGCTGGATGACCCATTTACATTAACGCTCTTTACATATAGTTACAGTGATGGAGTATGCTGTGGCCCCTGGAGCCTCATAGAGAACCAATATCCAAAAAGTATTACACCACACCTGTTCACCTGTTTATAATCAAATACTATTCAAGTCTTTATTAGTCATATCCTTTCTTTGCCAGCTCCAGATATACACTCACCGGCCACTTTATTAGGTACACCTGTCCAACTGCACGTTACCACTTAATTTCTAATCAGCCAATCACATGGCGGCAACTCAGTGCATTTAGGCATGTAGACATGGTCAAGACAATCTCCTGCAGTTCAAACCGAGCATCAGTATGGGGAAGAAAGGTGATGTGAGGCCTCTGAACGTGGCATGGTTGTTGGTGCCAGAAGGGCTGGTCTGAGTATTTCAGAAACTGCTGATCTACTGGGATTTTCACGCACAACTATCTCTAGGGTTTACAGAGAATGGTCCGAAAAAGAAAAAACATCCAGTGAGCGGCAGTTCTGTGGTCGGAAATGCCTTGTTGATGCCAGAGGTCAGAGGAGAATGGGCAGACTGGTTCGAGCTGATAGAAAGGCAACAGTGACTCAAATAGCCAACCGTTACAACCAAGGTAGGCCGAAGAGCATCTCTGAACGCACAGTACGTCGGACTTTGAGGCAGATGGGCTACAGCAGCAGAAGACCACACCGGGGGCCACTCCGCTCAGCTAAGAACAGGAAACTGAGGCTACAATTTGCACAAGCTCATCGAAATTGGACAGTAGAAGATTGGAAAAACGTTGCCTGGTCTGATGAGTCTCGATTTCTGCTGCGACATTGGGATGGTAGGGTCAGAATTTGGCGTCAACAACATGAAAGCATGGATCCATCCTGCCTTGTATCAACGGTTCAGGCTGGTGGTGGTGGTGTCATGGTGTGGGGAATATTTTCTTGGCACTCTTTGGGCCCCTTGGTACCAATTGAGCATTGTTGCAACGCCACAGCCTACCTGAGTATTGTTGCTGACCATGTCCATCCCTTTATGACCACAATGGACCCAACATCTGATGGCTACTTTCAGCAGGATAATGCGCCATGTCATAAAGCTAGAATCATCTCAGACTGGTTTCTTGAACATGACAATGAGGTCACTGTACTCCAATGGCCTCCACAGTCACCAGATCTCAATCCAATAGAGCATCTTTGGGATGTGGTGGAACGGGAGATTGGCATCATGGATGTGCAGCCGACAAATCTGCGGCAACTGTGTGATGTCATCATGTCACTATGGACCAAAATCTCTGAGGAAGCTTCCAGCACCTTGTTGTATCTATGCCACCAAGAATTGAGGGAGTTCTGAAGGCAAAAGGGGGTCCAACCCGTTACTAATATGGTGTACCTAATACAGTGGCCGCTGAATGTGTATATTAACCTGTGTTTGGTTGTAGATGCATTGTAGGTGCGGGAAGTTTATAATTCGCTGTACACTCATACAATGCACACTTGCTACACACTCACAGGGCACACTTGCTGCACACATATAACGCACACTAGCTGCACACTCAAGTAGTGCACACACATATAACGCACACTAGCTGCACCCTTTTAGGGCAAATTTATATACTGCACACATATACAGGGCATACTCATATAGTGTGAACATGCTGCACACTCATACAGTGCAAACTAGCTCCACACTCCTTTAATGCACACTCACCCATATTTTACATGTTTCCCCATAGGAAATAATTTTCATTCTTTTTCTTTATGCTTTTTAGTATGTCCCATAGCTGCTGCAGCCAGAGACTGGTGTGTAATATATAAGAGAAGTGTCACACATCCCCTTCCTGGTGTGGTGTATATATAGAGAGCTGTGTAGTGTGTATATAGAGAGCTGTGTAGTGTGTGTATATAAAGCTGTGTAGTGGATATATATATATCTGTGTAGTGTATATATAGAGAGCTGTGTAGTGTATATATATAGCTGTGTAGTGTATATATAGAGAGCTGTGTAGTGTGTATATATAGAGAGCTGTGTAGTGTGTATATAGAGAGCTGTGTAGTGTATATATAGAGAGCTGTGTAGTGTATATATAGAGAGCTGTGTAGTGTATATATAGAGAGAGCTGTGTAGTGTATATATAGAGAGCTGTGTAGTGTATATATAGAGAGCTGTGTAGTGTGTATATAGAGAGCTGTGTAGTGTGTATATATAGAGAGCTGTATAGTGTATATATAGAGAGCTGTGTAGTGTGTATATATAGAGAGCTGTGTAGTGTGTGTATATAGAGAGCTGTGTAGTGTGTATATATAGAGAGCTGTGTAGTGTATATATAGAGAGCTGTGTAGTGTGTGTATAAAGAGAGCTGTGTAGTGTATATATAGAGAGCTGTGTAGTGTATATATAGAGAGCTGTGTAGTGTATATATAGAGAGAGCTGTGTAGTGTATATATAGAGAGCTGTGTAGTGTATATATAGAGAGCTGTGTAGTGTATATATAGAGAGAGCTGTGTAGTGTGTATATAGAGAGCTGTGTAGTGTGTATATATAGAGAGCTGTGTAGTGTATATATAGAGAGCTCTGTAGTGTGTATATATAGAGAGCTCTGTAGTGTGTATATATAGAGAGCTGTGTAGTGTGTATATATAGAGAGCTGTGTAGTGTGTATATAGAGAGCTGTGTAGTGTGTATATATAGAGAGCTGTGTAGTGTGTATATATAGAGAGCTGTGTAGTGTATATATAGAGAGCTGTGTAGTGTATATATAGAGAGCTGTGTAGTGTGTGTATATAGAGAGCTGTGTAGTGTGTATATATAGAGAGCTGTATAGTGTATATATAGAGAGCTGTGTAGTGTGTATATATAGAGAGCTGTGTAGTGTATATATAGAGAGCTGTGTAGTGTATATATAGAGAGCTGTGTAGTGTGTATATATAGAGAGCTGTGTAGTGTATATATAGAGAGCTGTGTAGTGTGTATATATAGAGAGCTGTGTAGTGTATATATATATCTGTGTAGTGTATATATAGAGAGCTGTGTAGTGTATATATATATATATATATATATATAGCTGTGTAGTGTATATATAGAGAGCTGTGTAGTGTGTATATAGAGAGCTGTGTAGTGTGTATATATAGAGAGCTGTGTAGTGTGTATATATAGAGAGCTGTGTAGTGTATATATAGAGAGAGTTGTGTAGTGTGTAGAGAGCTGTGTAGTGTGTATATAGAGAGAGCTGTAGTGTGTATATAGAGAGCTGTGTAGTGTGTATATATAGAGAGCTGTGTAGTGTGTATATATAGAGAGCTGTGTAGTGTGTATATAGAGAGCTGTGTAGTGTGTATATATAGAGAGCTGTGTAGTGTATATATAGAGAGCTGTGTAGAGTGTATATATAGAGAGCTGTGTAGAGTGTATATATAGAGAGAGCTGTGTAGTGTGTATATATAGAGAGCTGTGTAGTGTGTATATATAGAGAGCTGTGTAGTGTGTATATATAGAGAGCTGTGTAGTGTATATATATAGAGAGAGCTGTGTAGTGTGTATATATAGAGAGCTGTGTAGTGTGTATATATAGAGAGCTGTGTAGTGTATATATAGAGAGCTGTGTAGTGTGTATTTATAGAGAGCTGTGTAGTGTGTATATATAGAGAGAGCTGTGTAGTGTGTATATATAGAGAGCTGTGTAGTGTGTATATATAGAGCTGTGTAGTGTATATATAGAGAGCTGTGTAGTGTGTATATATAGAGAGCTGTGTAGTGTATATATAGAGAGAGCTGTGTAGTGTGTATATATAGAGAGCTGTGTAGTGTATATATAGAGAGAGCTGTGTAGTGTATATATAGAGAGCTGTGTAGTGTGTATATATAGAGAGCTGTGTAGTGTATATATAGAGAGAGCTGTGTAGTGTGTACATATAGAGAGCTGTGTAGTGTGTATATAGAGAGCTGTGTAGTGTGTGTATAAAGAGAGCTGTGTAGTGTATATATAGAGAGCTGTGTAGTGTATATATAGAGAGCTGTGTAGTGTGTATATAGAGAGCTGTGTAGTGTATATATAGAGAGCTGTGTAGAGTGTATATATAGAGAGCTGTGTAGAGTGTATATATAGAGAGAGCTGTGTAGTGTATATATAGAGAGCTGTGTAGTGTATATATAGAGAGCTGTGTAGTGTATATATAGAGAGAGCTGTGTAGTGTATATATAGAGAGCTGTGTAGTGTGTATATAGAGAGCTGTGTAGTGTATATATATAGAGAGAGCTGTGTAGTGTGTATATATAGAGAGCTGTGTAGTGTATATATAGAGAGCTGTGTAGTGTATATATAGAGAGCTGTGTAGTGTGTGTATATAGAGAGCTGTGTAGTGTGTATATATAGAGAGCTGTATAGTGTATATATAGAGAGCTGTGTAGTGTGTATATATAGAGAGCTGTGTAGTGTATATATAGAGAGCTGTGTAGTGTATATATAGAGAGCTGTGTAGTGTGTATATATAGAGAGCTGTGTAGTGTATATATAGAGAGCTGTGTAGTGTGTATATATAGAGAGCTGTGTAGTGTATATATATATCTGTGTAGTGTATATATAGAGAGCTGTGTAGTGTATATATATATAGCTGTGTAGTGTATATATAGAGAGCTGTGTAGTGTGTATATATAGAGAGCTGTGTAGTGTGTATATAGAGAGCTGTGTAGTGTGTATATAGAGAGCAGTGTAGTGTGTATATATAGAGAGCTGTATAGTGTGTATATATAGAGAGCTGTATAGTGTATATATAGAGAGCTGTGTAGTGTATATATAGAGAGCTGTGTAGTGTATATATATAGAGAGCTGTGTAGTGTATATATAGAGAGCTGTGTAGTGTGTATATATAGAGAGCTGTGTAGTGTATATATAGAGAGCTGTGTAGTGTGTATATATAGAGAGCTGTGTAGTGTATATATATATCTGTGTAGTGTATATATAGAGAGCTGTGTAGTGTGTATATATATATATATAGCGCTGTGTAGTGTATATATAGAGAGCTGTGTAGTGTGTATATAGAGAGCTGTGTAGTGTGTATATAGAGAGCTGTGTAGTGTATATATAGAGAGCTGTGTAGTGTGTATATAGAGAGCTGTGTAGTGTATATATATAGAGAGTTGTGTAGTGTGTAGAGAGCTGTGTAGTGTGTATATAGAGAGAGCTGTAGTGTGTATATAGAGAGCTGTGTAGTGTGTATATATAGAGAGCTGTGTAGTGTGTATATATAGAGAGCTGTGTAGTGTGTATATAGAGAGCTGTGTAGTGTGTATATATAGAGAGCTGTGTAGTGTATATATAGAGAGCTGTGTAGAGTGTATATATAGAGAGCTGTGTAGAGTGTATATATAGAGAGCTGTGTAGTGTGTATATATAGAGAGCTGTGTAGTGTATATATAGAGAGCTGTGTAGTGTGAATATATAGAGAGCTGTGTAGTGTATATATATATAGAGAGAGCTGTGTAGTGTATATAATAGAGGAGCTGTGTAGTGGTATATATAGAGAGCTGTGTAGTGTGATATATATAGAGAGCTGTGTAGTGTATATATAGAGAGCTGTTGTAGTGTATATATAGAGAGCTGTGTAGTGTGTATATATAGAGAGCTGTGTAGTGTGTATATATAGAGAGCTGTGTAGTTATATATAGAGATCTGTGTAGTGTGTATATATAGAGAGCTGTGTAGTGTATATATAGAGAGCTGTGTAGTGTAATATATAGAGAGAGCTGTAGTGTGTATATATAGAGAGCTGTGTAGTGTGTATATATAGAGAGCTGTGTAGTGTGTATATAGAGAGCTGTGTAGTATATATAGAGAGCTGTGTAGTGTATATATAGAGAGCTGTGTAGTGTGTATATATATAGAGAGAGCTGTGTAGTGTGTATATATAGAGAGAGCTGTGTAGTGTGTATATATAGAGAGAGCTGTGTAGTGTATATATAGAGAGCTGTGTAGTGTATATATAAAGAGCTGTGTAGTGTATATATAGAGAGAGCTGTGTAGTGTATATATAGAGAGCTGTGTAGTGTATAATAGAGAGCTGTGTAGTGGTATATATAGAGAGCTGTGTTAGTGGTATATATAGGGGCTGTGTAAGAGCTGTGTAGTGTATATATAGAGAGCTGTGTAGTGTAATATAGAGAGCTGTGTAGTGTATATATATAGAGAAGCCTGTGTAGTGTATATATATAGAGAGCTGTGTAGTGTGTAATATATAGATGTAGGTATGTCTTGGTATGTGTGTATATATAGAGAGAGCTGTGTAGTGTATATATAGAGAGCTGTAGTAGTGTATATATAGAGAGAGCTGTGTAGTGGTATATATAGAGAGCTGTGTAGTGTATATATATAGAGAGCTGTGTAGTAGTTATATAGAGAGCTGTGTAGTGTATATATAGAGAGCTGTGTAGTGTAGTATATATAGAGAGCTGTGTAGGTGTATATATAGAGAGCTGTGTAGTGTATATATAGAGAGCTGTGTAGTGTATATATAAGAGCTGTGTAGTGTATATATAGAGAGCTGTGTAGTTTGATATATAGAGAGCTGTGTAGTGTATATATAGAGAGCTGTGTAGTGTATATATAGAGAGCTGTGTAGTGTATATATAGAGAGCTGTGTGTGTGTATATATAGAGAGCTGTGTAGTGTGTATATTAGAGAGCTGTGTAGTGTGTATATATAGAGCTGTGTAGTGTATATATATAGAGCTGTGTAGTGTGTATATAGAGAGCTGTGTAGTGTGATATAGATAGAGAGCTGTGTAGTGTGTATATATAGAGAGCTGTGTAGTGTGGATATATAAGAGAGCTGTGTAGTGTGTATATATAGAGAGCTGTGTAGTGTGATATATAGAGAGCTGTGTAGTGTGATATAGAGAGCTGTGTAGTTGTATTATAGAGAGCTGTGTAGTGTGTATATATATAGAGAGCTGTGTCTGTGTATAGAAGAGAGCTGTGTAGTGTATATATAGAGAGCTGTGTAGTATATATATAGAGAGCTGTGTAGTGGGTATATATAGAGATGCTGTGTAGTGTATATATAGAGAGCTGTGTAGTGTATATATAGAGGCTGTGTAGTGTAATATATAGAGAGCTGTGTAGTGTATATATAGAGAGCTGTGTAGTTGTATATATATAGAGAGCTGTGTAGTGTATAATAGAGAGCTGGGTAGTGTGTATATTAGAGAGCTGTGTAGTGTGTATATAGAGAGCTGTGTAGTGTATATATAGAGAGCTGTGTAGTGTATATATAGAGAGCTGTGTTAGTGTGTATATATAGAGAGCTGTAGTAGTGTTATATATAGAGAGCTGTGTAGTGTGTATATATAAGAGCTGTGTAGTGTTATATATAGAGAGCTGTGTAGTGGTATATATAGAGAGCTGTGTAGTGTGTATATATATAGAGCTGTGTAGTGTATATATAGAGAGAGCTGTGTAGTGTGTATATATAGAGAGCTGTGTAGTGTATATATAGAGAGCTGTGTAGTGTATATATAGAGAGAGCTGTGTAGTGTATATATATAGAGAGAGCTGTGTAGTGTATATATAGAGAGCTGTGTAGTGTATATATAGAGAGCTGTGTAGTGTATATATATAGAGAGAGCTGTGTAGTGTATATATAGAGAGCTGTGTAGTGTATATATATAGAGAGCTGTGTAGTATGTGTATATAGAGAGCTGTGTAGTGTATATATAGAGAGAGCTGTGTAGTGTGTGTATATAGAGAGCTGTGTAGTGTATATATAGAGAGCTGTGTAGTGTGTATATATAGAGAGAGCTGTGTAGTGTGTATATAGAGAGCTGTGTAGTGTATATATAGAGAGCTGTGTAGTGTGTGTATATAGAGCTGTGTAGTGTGTGTATATAGAGAGCTGTGTAGTGTATATATATATAAAGAGAGCTGTGTAGTGTATATATATAGAGAGAGCTGTGTAGTGTATATATAGAGAGCTGTGTAGTGTGTATATAGAGAGCTGTGTAGTGTGTATATAGAGAGAGAGCTGTGTAGTGTGTGTATATAGAGCTGTGTAGTGTGTGTATATAGAGAGCTGTGTAGTGTATATAGAGAGAGCTGTGTAGTGTATATATAGAGAGCTGTGTAGTGTGTATATAGAGAGCTGTGTAGTGTATATATAGAGAGAGCTGTGTAGTGTGTATATATAGAGAGCTGTGTAGTGTATATATAGAGCTGTGTAGTGTATATATAGAGAGAGCTGTGTAGTGTATATATATAGAGAGAGCTGTGTAGTGTATATATAGAGAGCTGTGTAGTGTATATATAGAGAGAGCTGTGTAGTGTACATATATAGAGAGAGCTGTGTAGTGTATATATAGAGAGCTGTGTAGTGTGTGTATATAGAGAGCTGTGTAGTGTGTATATATATATCTGTGTAGTGTATATATAGAGAGAGCTGTGTAGTGTATATATAGAGAGCTGTGTAGTGTATATGAGAGCTGTGGTAGTGTATATAGAGAGCTGTGTAGTGTATATATAGAGAGCTGTGTAGTGTATATATATAGAGAGCTGTGTAGTGTATATATCTGTGTAGTGTGTATATAGAGAGCTGTGTAGTGTATATATAGAGAGCTGTGTAGTGTGTATATATAGAGAGCTGTGTAGTGTGTATATATAGAGAGCTGTGTAGTGTATATATAGAGCTGTGTAGTGTGTATATATAGAGCTGTGTAGTTTGTATATATAGAGAGCTGTGTAGTGTGTATATATAGAGAGCTGTGTAGTGTGTATATATAGAGCTGTGTAGTGTATATATATAGAGCTGTGTAGTGTATATATAGAGAGCTGTGTAGTGTGTATATATAGAGAGCTGTGTAGTGTGTATATATAGAGAGCTGTGTAGTGTATATATAGAGCTGTGTAGTGTATATATAGAGAGAGCTGTGTAGTGTGTATATATAGAGAGAGCTGTGTAGTGTATATATAGAGAGCTGTGTAGTGTATATATAGAGAGAGCTGTGTAGTGTATATATATAGAGAGAGCTGTGTAGTGTATATATAGAGAGCTGTGTAGTGTGTGTATATAGAGAGCTGTGTAGTGTGTATATATATCTGTGTAGTGTATATATAGAGAGCTGTGTAGTGTGTATATAGAGAGCTGTGTAGTGTATATATAGAGAGCTGTGTAGGGTATATATAGAGAGAGCTGTGTAGTGTATATATAGAGAGCTGTGTAGTGTGTATATATAGAGAGCTGTGTAGTGTATATATAGAGAGAGCTGTGTAGTGTGTATATATAGAGAGCTGTGTAGTGTATATATAGAGAGAGCTGTGTAGTGTGTATATATATCTGTGTAGTGTGTATATATAGAGAGCTGTGTAGTGTATATATAGAGAGCTGTGTAGTGTGTATATAGAGAGCTGTGTAGTGTGTATATATAGAGAGCTGTGTAGTGTGTGTATATAGATGAGCTGTGTAGTGTGTATAGATAGAGATGCTGGTATTGTATATTAGATAGGAGCTGTGTAGTGTAGTATATATAGATAGAGCTGTGTAGTGTATATATAGAAGCTGTGTAGTGGTATATATATACGAGCTGTGTAGTGTTGATATAGATAGAGAGCTGTGTATGTGTGTAATATAGAGAGCTGTGTAGTGTATGATCTAGAGATAGCTGTGTAGTGTATATATAGAGAGCTGTGTAGTGTGGGTATATATAGAGAGTGTGTTATTGTGTATATATAGAGAGCTGTGTGGTATATAGAGAGCTGTGTAGTGTGTATATATAAGAGAGCTGTGTAGTGTATATATAAGAGAGCTGTTTAGTGTATATATAGAGAGCTGTGTAGTGTATATATAGAGAGCTGTGTAGTGTATATATAGAGCTGTGTAGTGTATATATATAGAGAGCTGTGTAGTGTATATATAGAGAGCTGTGTAGTGTATATATATAGAGAGCTGTGTAGTGTGTATAGAGAGCTGTGTAGTGTGTGTATATAGAGAGCTGTGTAGTGTATATATAGAGAGCTGTGTAGTGTGTATATATAGAGAGCTGTGTAGTGTGTGTGTGTATATAGAGAGCTGTGTAGTGTATATATAGAGAGAGCTGTGTAGTGTATATATAGAGAGCTGTGTAGTGTGTATATATAGAGAGCTGTGTAGTGTATATATAGAGAGCTGTGTAGTGTGTATATATAGAGAGCTGTGTAGTGTATATATAGAGAGCTGTGTAGTGTATATAGAGAGCTTTGTAGTGTATATATAGAGAGAGCTGTGTAGTGTATATATATAGAGAGAGCTGTGTAGTGTATATATAGAGAGAGAGCTGTGTAGTGTATATATAGAGAGCTGTGTAGTGTATATATATAGAGAGCTGTGTAGTGTGTGTATATATAGAGAGCTGTGTAGTGTATATATAGAGAGCTGTGTAGTGTATATATAGAGAGCTCTGTAGTGTGTATATATAGAGAGCTGTGTAGTGTGTATATATAGAGAGCTGTGTAGTGTATATATAGAGAGCTGTGTAGTGTGTGTATATAGAGAGCTGTGTAGTGTATATATATAGAGCTGTGTAGTGTGTATATATAGAGAGAGCTGTGTAGTGTGTATATAGAGAGCTGTGTAGTGTATATATAGAGAGCTGTGTAGTGTGTATATAGAGAGCTGTGTAGTGTATATATAGAGAGAGAGCTGTGTAGTGTGTGTATATAGAGAGCTGTGTAGTGTATATAGAGAGAGCTGTGTAGTGTATATATAGAGAGCTGTGTAGTGTGTATATAGAGAGCTGTGTAGTGTATATATAGAGAGAGAGCTGTGTAGTGTGTGTATATAGAGCTGTGTAGTGTGTGTATATAGAGAGCTGTGTAGTGTATATAGAGAGAGCTGTGTAGTGTATATATAGAGAGCTGTGTAGTGTGTATATAGAGAGAGCTGTAGTGTGTATATAGAGAGCTGTGTAGTGTATATATAGAGAGAGCTGTGTAGTGTGTATATATAGAGAGCTGTGTAGTGTATATATAGAGAGCTGTGTAGTGTATATATAGAGAGAGCTGTGTAGTGTATATATAGAGAGCTGTGTAGTGTATATATAGAGAGCTGTGTAGTGTGTATATATAGAGAGCTGTGTAGTGTGTATATATAGAGAGCTGTGTAGTTGTGTATATAGAGAGAGCTGTGTAGTGTGTATATATATCTTGTAGTGTATATATAGAGAGCTGTGTAGTGTATATACTAGAGAGCTGTGTAGTGTATATATAGAGAGCTGTGTAGTGTATATATATAGAGAGCTGTGTAGTGTATATTAGAGAGCTGTGTAGTGTGTATATATAGAGAGCTGTGTAGTGTATATATAGAGAGAGCTGTATCGTGTGTAGGATATAGAAGAGCTGTGTAGTGTGTATATAGAGAGCTGTGTAGTGTATATATAGAGAGAGCTGTGTAGTGTATATATAGAGAGCTGTGTAGTGTATATATAGAGAGAGCTGTGTAGTGTGTATATATAGAGAGCTGTGTAGTTTATATATAGAGAGAGCTGTGTAGTGTGTATATAGAGAGAGCTGTGTAGTGTGTATATATATCTGTGTAGTGTGTATATAGAGAGCTGTGTAGTGTATATATATATAGAGAGCTGTGTAGTGTGTATATATAGAGAGCTGTGTAGTGTATATATAGAGAGCTGTGTAGTGTGTATATATAGAGAGCTGTGTAGTGTATATATAGAGAGCTGTGTAGTGTGTATATAGAGAGCTGTGTAGTGTATATATAGAGAGCTGTGTAGTGTGTATATAGAGAGCTGTGTAGTGTGTATATATAGAGAGCTGTGTAGTGTGTATATATAGAGAGCTGTGTAGTGTGTATAGAGAGCTGTGTAGTCTGTATATATAGAGAGCTGTGTAGTGTGTATATATATATATATATATATATAGAGAGAGAGAGAGCTGTGTAGTGTGTACATATAGAGAGCTGTGTAGTGTATATATATATAGAGAGCTGTGTAGTGTATATATAGAGAGCTGTGTAGTGTATATATATAGAGAGCTGTGTAGTGTATATATAGAGAGCTGTGTAGTGTATATATAGAGCTGTGTAGTGTATATATAGAGAGCTGTGTAGTGTATATATAGAGAGAGCTGTGTAGTGTGTATATATATCTGTGTAGTGTGTATATAGAGAGCTGTGTAGTGTATATATATAGAGAGCTGTGTAGTGTATATATAGAGAGCTGTGTAGTGTATATATAGAGAGCTGTGTAGTGTATATATAGAGAGCTGTGTAGTGTGTATATAGAGAGCTGTGTAGTGTATATATAGAGAGCTGTGTAGTGTATATATAGAGAGCTGTGTAGTGTATATATAGAGAGCTGTGTAGTGTATATATAGAGCTGTGTAGTGTATATATATAGAGAGCTGTGTAGTGTATATATATAGAGAGCTGTGTAGTGTATATATAGAGAGCTGTGTAGTGTATATATAGAGAGCTGTGTAGTGGTGTATATATAGAGCTGTGTAGTGTGTATATAGTAGAGCTGTGTAGTATATATTAGAGAGCTGTGTATGTGTATATATAGAGAGCTGTGTAGTGTGTATATATAGAGAGCTGTGTAGTGTGTATATATAGAGCTGTGTAGTGTGTATATATAGAGCTGTGTAGTGTATATATAGAGAGCTGTGTAGTGTGTATATATAGAGAGCTGTGTAGTGTGTATATATAGAGCTGTGTAGTGTGTATATATAGAGAGCTGTGTAGTGTGTATATATAGAGAGAGCTGTGTAGTGTATATATAGAGAGCTGTGTAGTGTATATATAGAGAGAGCTGTGTAGTGTATATATATAGAGAGAGCTGTGTAGTGTATATATAGAGAGCTGTGTAGTGTGTGTATATAGAGAGCTGTGTAGTGTGTATATATATCTGTGTAGTGTATATATAGAGAGCTGTGTAGTGTGTATACAGAGAGCTGTGTAGTGTATATATAGAGAGCTGTGTAGTGTATATATAGAGAGCTGTGTAGTGTATATATAGAGAGCTGTGTAGTGTGTATATATAGAGAGCTGTGTAGTGTATATATAGAGAGAGCTGTGTAGTGTGTATATATAGAGAGCTGTGTAGTGTGTATATAGAGAGCTGTGTAGTGTATATATAGAGAGAGCTGTGTAGTGTATATATAGAGAGCTGTGTAGTGTATATATAGAGAGAGCTGTGTAGTGTGTATATATAGAGAGCTGTGTAGTTTATATATAGAGAGAGCTGTGTAGTGTGTATATAGAGAGAGCTGTGTAGTGTGTATATATATCTGTGTAGTGTGTATATAGAGAGCTGTGTAGTGTATATATATATAGAGAGCTGTGTAGTGTGTATATATAGAGAGCTGTGTAGTGTATATATAGAGAGCTGTGTAGTGTGTATATATAGAGAGCTGTGTAGTGTATATATAAAAAGCTGTGTAGTGTGTATATAGAGAGCTGTGTAGTGTGTATATATAGAGAGCTGTGTAGTGTATATATAGAGAGCTGTGTAGTGTGTATATAGAGAGCTGTGTAGTGTGTATATATAGAGAGCTGTGTAGTGTGTATATATAGAGAGCTGTGTAGTGTATATATAGAGAGCTGTGTAGTGTGTATAGAGAGCTGTGTAGTCTGTATATATAGAGAGCTGTGTAGTGTATATATATATATATATATATATAGAGAGAGAGAGAGCTGTGTAGTGTGTACATATAGAGAGCTGTGTAGTGTATATATATATAGAGAGCTGTGTAGTGTATATATAGAGAGCTGTGTAGTGTATATATATATAGAGAGCTGTGTAGTGTATATATAGAGAGCTGTGTAGTGTATATATAGAGAGCTGTGTAGTGTATATATAGAGAGCTGTGTAGTGTGTATATAGAGAGCTGTGTAGTGTATATATAGAGAGCTGTGTAGTGTATATATAGAGAGCTGTGTAGTGTATATATAGAGCTGTGTAGTGTATATATATAGAGAGCTGTGTAGTGTATATATATAGAGAGCTGTGTAGTGTATATATAGAGAGCTGTGTAGTGTATATATAGAGAGCTGTGTAGTGTGTATATATAGAGCTGTGTAGTGTGTATATATAGAGCTGTGTAGTGTATATATAGAGAGCTGTGTAGTGTGTATATATAGAGAGCTGTGTAGTGTGTATATATAGAGAGCTGTGTAGTGTGTATATATAGAGCTGTGTAGTGTGTATATATAGAGCTGTGTAGTGTATATATAGAGAGCTGTGTAGTGTGTATATATAGAGAGCTGTGTAGTGTGTATATATAGAGCTGTGTAGTGTGTATATAGAGAGCTGTGTAGTGTATATATAGAGAGCTGTGTAGTGTGTATATATAGAGCTGTGTAGTGTATATATAGAGAGCTGTGTAGTGTATATATATAGAGAGAGCTGTGTAGTGTATATATAGAGAGCTGTGTAGTGTATATATAGAGAGAGCTGTGTAGTGTATATATAGAGAGCTGTGTAGTGTGTATATAGAGAGCTGTGTAGTGTATATATAGAGAGCTGTGTAGTGTATATATAGAGCTGTGTAGTGTATATATATAGAGAGCTGTGTAGTGTATATATATAGAGAGCTGTGTAGTGTATATATAGAGAGCTGTGTAGTGTATATATAGAGCTGTGTAGTGTGTATATATAGAGCTGTGTAGTGTGTATATATAGAGCTGTGTAGTGTATATATAGAGAGCTGTGTAGTGTGTATATATAGAGAGCTGTGTAGTGTGTATATATAGAGAGCTGTGTAGTGTGTATATATAGAGCTGTGTAGTGTGTATATATAGAGCTGTGTAGTGTATATATATAGAGCTGTGTAGTGTGTATATATAGAGCTGTGTAGTGTGTATATATAGAGCTGTGTAGTGTATATATATAGAGCTGTGTAGTGTATATATAGAGAGCTGTGTAGTGTATATATAGAGAGCTGTGTAGTGTATATATAGAGAGCTGTGTAGTGTATATATAGAGAGCTGTGTAGTGTATATATAGAGAGCTGTGTAGTGTATATATAGAGAGCTGTGTAGTGTATATATAGAGCTGTGTAGTGTATATATATAGAGAGCTGTGTAGTGTATATATATATAGAGAGCTGTGTAGTGTATATATAGAGAGCTGTGTAGTGTATATATAGAGAGCTGTGTAGTGTGTATATATAGAGCTGTGTAGTGTGTATATATAGAGCTGTGTAGTGTATATATAGAGAGCTGTGTAGTGTGTATATATAGAGAGCTGTGTAGTGTGTATATATAGAGAGCTGTGTAGTGTGTATATATAGAGCTGTGTAGTGTATATATATAGAGAGCTGTGTAGTGTGTATATATAGAGAGCTGTGTAGTGTATATATATAGAGAGCTGTGTAGTGTATATATAGAGAGCTGTGTAGTGTATATATAGAGAGCTGTGTAGAGTGTATATAGAGAGCTGTGTAGAGTGTATATATAGAGAGCTGTGTAGTGTGTATATATAGAGAGCTGTGTAGTGTATATATAGAGAGCTGTGTAGTGTGTATATATAGAGAGCTGTGTAGTGTATATATAGAGAGCTGTGTAGTGTATATATATATAGAGAGCTGTGTAGTGTATATATAGAGAGCTGTGTAGTGTATATATAGAGAGCTGTGTAGTGTGTATATATAGAGAGCTGTGTAGTGTATATATAGAGAGAGCTGTGTAGTGTGTATATATAGAGCTGTGTAGTGTATATATAGAGAGCTGTGTAGTGTATATATATATAGAGAGCTGTGTAGTGTATATATAGAGAGCTGTGTAGTGTATATATAGAGAGCTGTGTAGTGTGTATATATAGAGAGCTGTGTAGTGTGTATATATAGAGCTGTGTAGTGTGTATATATAGAGCTGTGTAGTGTATATATAGAGAGAGCTGTGTAGTGTGTATATATAGAGCTGTGTAGTGTATATATAGAGAGCTGTGTAGTGTGTATATATAGAGAGCTGTGTAGTGTGTATATATAGAGCTGTGTAGTGTGTATATAGAGAGCTGTGTAGTGTATATATAGAGAGCTGTGTAGTGTATATATAGAGAGCTGTGTAGTGTGTATATATAGAGCTGTGTAGTGTGTATATATAGAGCTGTGTAGTGTATATATAGAGAGCTGTGTAGTGTGTATATATAGAGAGCTGTGTAGTGTGTATATATAGAGCTGTGTAGTGTATATATAGAGAGAGCTGTGTAGTGTGTATATATAGAGCTGTGTAGTGTATATATAGAGAGCTGTGTAGTGTGTATTTATAGAGAGCTGTGTAGTGTATATATAGAGAGCTGTGTAGTGTATATATATATAGAGCTGTGTAGTGTATATATAGCTGTCTCCCCCTGTCACTACTCCCCTCCCTGCAGCTGCTGGAAACATGAGGGGAGGGGGCGGGGCTGGAGAAGCAGAGGATTGTGGGTAGCAGACACACTGCATCCCGGGAAGAAGAGGAGGAGGAGGAGGAGATGGTCTAGAAGCCTCGCAGGTCTGGATACATTATTGTTATTATTATTATTATATATTGTATAATATCATACTGCCTGCAGATGATCTCACCTGAGATGTATATACATAATATAATCATCAGTATATACTCATGTATACAGGACCCATCCTCTGCAGATGATCTCACCTGAGATGTATATACATAATATAATCATCAGTATATACTCCTGTATACAGGACCCCATCCCCTGCAGATGATCTCACCTTATATGTATATACATAATATAATCATCAGTATATACTCCTGTATACAGGACCTATCCCCTGCAGATGATCTCACCTGAGATGTATATACATAATATAATCATCAGTATATACTCCTGTATACAGGACCCCATCCCCTGCAGATGATCTCACCTGATATGTATATATATATAATATAATCATCAGTATATACTCCTGTATACAGGACCCCATCCCCTGCAGATGATCTCACCTGATATGTTTATACATAATATAATATCAGTATATACTCCTGTATACAGGACCTATCCCCTGCAGATGATCTCACCTGAGATGTATGTACAGAATAATATCAGTATATACTCCTGTATACAGGACCTATCCCCTGCAGATGATCTCACCTGATATGTATATACATAATATAATCATCAGTATATACTCCTGTATACAGGACCCCATCCCCTGCAGATGATCTCACCTGATATGTATGTACAGAATAATATCAGTATATACTCCTGTATACAGGACCTATCCCCTGAAGATGATCTCACCTGATATGTATATACATAATATAATATCAGTATATACTCCCTGTATACAGGACCTATCCCCTGCAGATGATCTCACCTGAGATGTATATACAGAATATAATCATCAGTATATACTCCTGTATACAGGACCCATCCCCTGCAGATGATCTCACCTGATATGTATATACATAATATAATCATCAGTATATACTACTGTATACAGGACCCCATCCCCTGCAGATGATCTCACCTGAGATGTATGTACAGAATAATATCAGTATATACTCCTGTATACAGGACCCCATCCCCTGCAGATGATCTCACCTGATATGTATATACATAATATAATCATCAGTATATACTCCTGTATACAGGACCCCATCCCCTGCAGATGATCTCACCTGATATGTATATACATAATATAATCATCAGTATATACTCCTGTATACAGGACCTATCCCCTGCAGATGATCTCACCTGATATGTATATACATAATATAATCATCAGTATATACTCCTGTATACAGGACCCCATCCCCTGCAGATGATCTCACCTGATATGTATATACATAATATAATCATCAGTATATACTCCTGTATACAGGACCTATCCCCTGCAGATGATCTCACCTGAGATGTATATACATAATATAATATCAGTATATACTCCCTGTATACAGGACCCATCATCTGCAGATGATCTCATCTGAGATGTATATACATAATATAATATCAGTATATACTCCTGTATACAGGACCTATCCCCTGCAGATGATCTCACCTGAGATGTATGTACAGAATAATATCAGTATATACTCCTGTATACAGGACCCCATCCCCTGCAGATGATCTCACCTGAGATGTATATACATAATATAATATCAGTATATACTCCTGTATACAGGACCTATCCCCTGCAGATGATCTCACCTGAGATGTATGTATAGAATAATATCAGTATATACTCCTGTATACAGGACCTATCCCCTGCAGATGATCTCACCTGAGATGTATATACATAATATAATATCAGTATATACTCCTGTATACAGGACCTATCCCCTGCAGATGATCTCACCTGAGATGTATGTACAGAATAATATCAGTATATACTCCTGTATACAGGACCTATCCCCTGCAGATGATCTCACCTGATATGTATATACATAATATAATCATCAGTATATACTCCTGTATACAGGACCCATCCCCTGCAGATGATCTCGCCTTAGGATAAGACTATGTGGTAGTTGTATGTCGGGGACGTTGTGTGCAGATTATTGGCTGGTGATACCTGTGTAATCTATGAAGCACAATCCTGCAGCTGGTGAAGCACAGGCGTGTGGCTGCAGATTATCGTCCTGTCTGGAGGATGATGGGGGTTGTGATCTCCCTCCTGTAGATGCCGCCGGTGCTGTCGCTATGTACACATCCGATGTTGGAAGTTATAAAGTACAATCAGTGGTGGGGGGTGATCTCCTCCTCCTCCTCTGTGTCTTTTTCGGTTTCCTTTTATATTTTGCTCTTTGCCTGCAGCTTCCTTTTTTGTCTTTTTTCTTTTCTTTCTGATTTTTCTCAGTTTTCTCTTTTTATCTGCTTTCTTATTTTCTCCTCTTTTACTTTCTTTTCCTGTCTCTTCTTCTTTTTCACCTTTTTCGATTCTTCTTCCCCTTTATTTTCTTCTAATTTTTCCAATTCTTCTTCTTTCTCATCCTGCTTTTTTCATATCTTCATCTCTTCTCCTCATTTCATTTCTTATAATTTCTCATCTTCCTCTTCACCTTTCTCCTCTTGTTTTTGATATTCTCCTATTTCCAATGTTTCTGCTCCTTTCTCTACTTTCCCCCCTTTTTCTTCTTTTTCCTCCTCTTCTTCTCCTTTCTCCTATTCTTTCTTTCTCCTTTTCCTCCTTTTCTTCTCCTTCCTCCTCTTCTTCTTATTTCTCATCCTCTTCCTCTCATTTCTCCTCCTCTTCTTTTTCCTCCTCTTCTTCTCCTTTGTCCTCCTCTTCTTTTTCCTCCTCTTCTCCTTTCTCCTCCTCTTCTTCTCCTTTCTCCTTCTCTTTCCTCCTCTTCTTCTCCTTTCTCATCCTCTTCTTTTTCCTCCTCTTCTTCTCCTTTCTCCTTCTCTTCTCCTTCCTCCTCTTCTTCTTATTTCTCATCCTCTTCCTCTCATTTCTCCTCCTCTTCTTTTTCCTCCTCTTCTCCTTTCTCCTCCTCTTCTTTCTTTCTCCTTTTCTTCTCCTTCCTCCTCTTCTTCTTATTTCTCATCCTCTTCCTCTCATTTCTCCTCCTCTTCTTTTTCCTCCTCTTCTCCTTTGTCCTCCTCTTCTTTTTCCTCCTTTCTCCTTCTCTTTCCTCCTCTTCTTCTCCTTTCTGATCCTCTTCTTTTTCCTCCTCTTCTTCTCCTTTCTCCTTCTCTTTCCTCCTCTTTCTCCTTTCTCCTCCTCTTCTTTTTCCTCCATTTCCCTCCTCTTCTTCTTTCTCCTTCTTTCCCCTTTTTCCTCTTCTTCTCCTTTCTCCTCCTCTTCTTCTCCTTTCTCTTCCTCTTCTCCTCCTCTTCTTCTCCTTTCTCCTCCTCTTCTTCTCCTTTCTCATCCAGTTGAGGTTTGCTATCCCTGTCTCCTCTCTCTTCAGGCTCTTCTTTCTGAGGGACCATGGCTGACTACACCATACGGGTGTACAAGAACAGGGACTACAATGCGGTCCGTATGCTGTTTGCAGAAGGCATGCTGGAGCACATCCCCGCTACCTGCGCCCATGTGCTGAAGCTTCCCCGGGCCCAGTTTGTCCTCTTCATATCATTCATCACCCTGCTGTTAATATCCAGGTCCTACTTACTCTCTCTAGTAAGTCTGGCCATTGTGTTCACTCTAGGCCGTCGCCTACTGACCTCTGAGTTCCACCAGTATGTGGAGAGCTGTCAGAGGGATGACCTTCTTGACATTGAGGAGTCCTACATGGCAAGTAACAACTCTTGTTTCTGGGTGGCAGAGTCTAATGGCAGGGTCGTAGGCATGGTGGGCGTAGTCCCCCGCTCTAGTGAAGTCATGCTGTTGAGACGGCTCTCGGTGGCTAAGGACAAGAGACACCAAGGAATTGCCAACGCCCTCTGCCATAAGGTCATAGATTTTGCACGTCAACGGAGCTTCAAGGCGCTGACTCTGGAGACGTCGATGGTACAAGTCGCTTCTCATAAATTGTACGAAAAGTTGGGTTTCCAGAAAACAGATGTCAGGGTCTTTCCATCTCTTTTTGGAAGATTTGCCAACTTTTCTGTCCTGACCTATGAATACAAGCTCAGACATTAGTGGGATGGAGAAACCACCACCATCTTATGGACTGGACACGGGACAATCACGTTAAGATAACAGCAAAGAAAATCTGTACATGAGGGAAGGTTTGTCCAGCAGGAAATATGGCGGGCGATGTAGTTCATCTTCTCCTTTGTTTTTATTGTATCTTTACCTGAGTCCAGTAGGAAGATAAACCCTGTGGGAAAACCCAGACACCATCTTGAATAAGAGTTGGATCTCCGTGTGGTTAGATGGGGGGTGTACGGCCCTTCTCACGCCAAAAATATTTTATTTTTCACAGAGAATGTAATTATCTTAATAAAAGACCTAAAATAACTATATATAGTCTGGGGAGGAGAGTCTTTCTGTTATAGGGTCCATTTACATGGCCCGACGTGGGGTCGTGCAAGGACGGGTATGAGCACCAATCAGTGAGATCAGCACTCATTTGCAGTGCCTTTATGGGGACGTCAAATCAAGTGTGTGGGTGGCACGAACCATCCCTGTATGCAGCCTGCCGGGAGGACGGTGTAACAATCCTCATCTCTAGACTCACATCTAAATGAGTTAAGAGCCTATAAGTATACAGTCAGGGAGGCTGAACTGTCCACTACATCTGTACCGTCAGCACCAGTAACTCCAATGGCAGTTTCTGTCCCCCCCATGTGGAGATTGCGTGTAGATCAGTCCATGCAGCTTCATCATACAGGAGGTTCTGTCACTGCTGGCAGGTCACTAGACAGGTGAGTTACCTCTAGCCCACAGCTCCAACATAATGTACAGACATAACCTGCCTACAGAGAACTGATCTGCAATTAGAGACACTGGCTGACAGCTGAGTGAGCAGGAGGCCGGGCAGCATTGATTATTCATGAGGAGGAGGGAGTGGAGAGGCGGACAGAGTGCGGCACAAACAACTCCTCTTTGCGTCTTCAGTACAGTAGGAGACCTGAGATTGTGCACAATCCACTGCATGGAAAATTACCAAGAGGCACCATGCTCACTAGAGGACAGCTACAGCACACTGTCAGCACCTCAGGTAGGGCCCCGGAGCTGACAGATTCCCTTTAATCTTCCTTTTGTCTCTAAACTCCTGAATCGTCTGGTCTATTCTCGCCTAACCAGCTCGATGATAGTAGGTTGTAATGTCAGAGGTGTCCCAGCTACTGGAGGTATGGCAGTCCAAGGGTTAACACCAGCCCAGCTCATCTCTTACCTTTCACATCAATAAATGTGGAGGTGGAGTCAGGACAGCTGTGCAGGTGCTGGAGGTGACTATGAGAAGGATTACACCTCCTCACACTCATTGTCTGCAGGACAAGTCAGGAGAGGACAGCAACCAGGTCAGTCTGATCCTACTACCCCGGTACATGACACAGGACTCTGCCCCCTCGGGACTCTGCCCCCTCTACTTGATACAGGACTGTGCCCCCTCTTATGTGTCTGATCCTCCCACACACACACACACACACTACCCCTCTACATGATACAGGACTGTGCCCCCTCTGATGTGTCTGACCCCCCCCCCACTACCCTTCTACGTGATACAGGGCTGATTCCCCCCCCCCTTCACATGGTACAGGACTGTGCCCCCTCTGATGTGTCTGATTCCCCCCCCCTCCTTTACCCTTCTTCATGATACAGGGCTGTGCCCCCTCTGGTGTGTCTGATCCCCCCCCCCCACTACCCTTCTACATGATACAGGGCTGTGCCCCCTCTGGTGTGTCTGATCCCCCCCCCACTACCCTTCTACATGATACAGGACTGTGCCCCCTCTGATGTGTCTGATTCCCTCCCCCCTTTACCCTTTTACATGATACAGGGCTTTGCCCCCTCTGGTGTGTCTGATCCCCCCCCTTCACATGATACAGGACTGTGCCCCCTCTGATCTGTCATATCCCCCCTCCCGCCTCTACATGATACAGGGTTGTGCCCCCTCTGATCTGTCTGATTTACCCCCCCTCCCCCTCCACATGATACAGGGCTGTGCCCCCTCTGATGTGTCTTATCCCTCCCCCCACTACGCCTCTACATGATGCAGGACTGTGCCCCCTCTGATGTTTCTGATTTCACCCCCCCCCCCCCTCTACATGATACAGGACTGTGCCCCCTCTGATGTGTCTGGGCCCCCCACCCCTCTACATGATACAGGACTGTGCCCCCTCTGATGTGTCTGGGCCCCCCACCCCTCTACATGATACAGGACTGTACCCCCTCTGATGTGTCTGATCCCCCCACCACTCTACATGATACAGGACTGTGCCCCCACTGATGTGTCTGATCCCCCTCACCCCTCTACATGATACAGGACTGTGCCCCCTCTGATGTGTCTGATCCCCCACCCCTCTACATGATACAGGACTGTGCCCCCTCTGATGTGTCTGATCTCCGCCACTACCACTCTACATGATACAGGACTGTGTCCCCACTGATGTGTCTGGTCCCCCCACCCCTCTACATGATAGAGGACTGTGCCCCCTCTGATGTGTCTGATCCCCCCACCACTCTACATGATACAGGACTGTGCCCCCTCTGATGTGTCTGATCCCCCCACCCCTCTACATGATAAAGGACTGTGCCCCCCACTACCACTCTACATGATACAGGACTGTGCCCCCACTGATGTGTCTGGTCCCCCCACCCCTCTACATGATACAGGACTGTGCCCCCTCTGATGTGTCTGATCCCCCCACCACTCTACATGATACAGGACTGTGCCCCCACTGATGTGTCTGATCCCCCCCACCCCTCTACATGATACAGGACTGTGCCCCCTCTGATGTGTCTGGTCCCCCCACCACTCTACATGATACAGGACTGTGCCCCCTCTGATGTGTGCACAGACACAGTGACAGCTCCTCTCTGTAGAGGTTGTCACCCAGCTTTCCCATATTCCAGAAGGAACAGGGATGTTGGGAAATGGTAAGACCCTCCACCTAATGTCCCTCACACTACATCTCCTCCAACCATGGGGGCCCCAGACATCACTGAACTGAAGGTCACCTGGTGATTAAGGTGGGAATCCGCCAGTCTCTTCAATACTAATCTGTATATAACAAGTGCAAACAGCAATAGGACATCTGAAAACTGAAAGCGCTGGCTCCTTGTCACTCGCTGCAGCGTAAACACACATGACATGATGACTAGAGATGAGCGAGCTCCATAACACTCAAATGCTCCATTCCAGTAACGGGAGACTCAAGTATTTAAAGCGACTCTGTACCCACAACCCCCCCCCCCCCCAAACCACTTGTACCTTCGGATAGCTGCTTTAACCCCTAGACGACCCAGGACGTAGGGTTACGTCATGGAATTCTGTCACCAGACGACCCTGGACGTAACTGTACGTCCTGGGTGGTTCTCCTGCTATGAAGCTCGCTCCGGAACGGAGCGCGCTTCATAGGAGGTGGGGGCCGGCTGCAGCGAGCAGCCGGGACCTCACCAGTAATGACACGCTGCAGCGATCGTGCTGCCGCGTGCCATTAACCCCTTAAACGCGGCGCGACCGCGGCGTTTAAGTGTAAGTGACAGGGGGTCACTGACCGATCGGGACCCCTGCAGTGTGACTGCGGGGGTCCCCTTCATATAGTAATAATGCCTCCTGCTGTACTTCCATATAGTAATAATGTCTCCTGCTGTACTTCTATATAGTAATAATGTCTCCTGCTGTCCCCTCCATATAGTAATAATGCCCCCTGCTGTCCCCTCCATATAGTAATAATGTCTCCTGCTGTCCCCTCCATATAGTAATAATGCCCCCTGCTGTCCCCTCCATACAGTAATAATGCCTCCTGCTGTACCCCCATATAGTAATATCTCCTGCTGTCCCCTCCATATAGTAATAATGCCCCCCTGCTGTCCCCTCCACATAGTAATAATGCCTCCTGCTGTACTTCCATATAGTAATAATGCCCCCTGCTGTCCCCTTCATATAGTAATAATGCCCCCTGCTGTCCCCTCATATAGTAATAATGTCCCCTGCTGTACTTCCATATAGTAATGTCTCCTGCTGTCCCTTCCATATAGTAATAATGCCGCCGCTGCCCCCTCCATATAGTAATAATGTCCCCTGCTGTCCCCTCCATACAGTAATAATGCCTCCTGCTGTACTTCCATATAGTAATAATGTCCCCTGCTGTACTTCCATATAGTAATAATGCCCCCTGCTGTCCCCTCATATAGTAATAATGTCCCCTGCTGTACTTCCATATAGTAAAGTCTCCTGCTGTCCCTTCCATATAGTAATAATGCCGCCGCTGCCCCCTCCATATAGTAATAATGTCCCCTGCTGTTCCCTCCATACTCTCCTAATCTGGGGATCGGTCCCTGTGCTCTCCAGCTTCTGAGTCGAGGAGTTGGCACTCCATTGAGCTCAGAGGAGAAGGCCGGCACTGGTGAGCAGCTGGGGTCGGCGCAGGTTCAGGGGGGAGGTGGGGGTCCACTGGGTCCGGGGCTGGGGGGAAGACCAAGGTGCCTGTAGCTGATGGCGCCCCCTGTTGGCACGGGTTTGGGGGAAATGGCCCTGACTCCTTCCTTACACTAGTGGCACGCCGCTGCTAGAGGTAGGAGGGTGAGAACAGTGGGGACTGGTGCGGGGACATTGCTGAGTGAAAGCAGTGTCCCGGCACCAAAAAAGGGGTTATTTCTCCCCTCAACCTCAACCCCCTACACGTACCCCAGGTTGATAAACCCTGGCCTAGAGTGTCTGTGCACTAGACTTGCACAGTCCTTCCGTCCCTCCTCCCCGTCCTCTTCACCATTAGGAATGCCCCTGGCCGGAATTCTCCTATTCATCACCTGTGTGAGCACTGCACATGGGCTGGATGGTTAAGGCACCTGTGCAATGTTCTGATGAGATGGATAGAAATAAACTTGCCCAGGGACATTCCCCTGGGTGACGCCATAAAAAGGCCTTCACGAGGGAACATCACACTGGTCCAACTCTATTGATTATGGTGTGATACAACATAATGTGTGATAGCCGGACACTCCAGGTGCATAGCTCAGTGTTATGTTCGTTTAGTCGTGGAATCAGTGGTACATCAGTGGTACACCCATTTTACACCACCACCAGTCAGTGTGGCCTCGGTGCTACCAGGGCCTGCAGCGTCTCCATTGTTGTTTCCCATCCAGCACGTCTGTAAGGTCATTGGTCGGTAATCACAAAGAGAGAGGTGGTGTAGGACTGTGCGCCGCTCACACCCGATACTGACTAAATCGAGATGAATTATTGTGTTTTTTAATTAAACATTTTGCGGAAGATTTATCAAACATGGTGTAAAGTGAAACTGGCTCAGTTGCCCCTAGCAACCAATCAGATTCCACCTTTCATTCCTCACAGACTCATTGGAAAGTGAAAGGTGGAATCTGATTGGTTGCTAGGGTCAACTAAGCCAGTTTCACTTTACACCATGTTTGATGAATCTCCCCCTTTGTTTCCACGTTTTATCATTTCTATATCATCCATGTCAGGACTGGCAGGCGTAGACAAGACAAGAGACAGTGGGCCCTAGAACTGAACCCACCCACTGTCACCTGCCTACTTGCCTCAGTCGACCCTAAGCGGTCGCGGACAACCACGGAGTCGGTCCCTACACTGCGTAGGTGAATACACAAAACGTAGACAGACAAACAAAACACAATGGAGGATAGTCAACTAGCAGGGTCAAAACCAAACAGACAACGCAGTACAAAATCAGAAGGAGAGCGGATAGTCAAATGTCAAGCAAGAGGTCAGAACACGGGCAGAGCAATAGCAAGGGGATTAGGACAGGGAACGCTGGGAAAGGAGCAGGGGAGCTGGGACTAGTGACAACTAATAGCCAGCGGGGAACTGAGGATCTGACTGCTTTTTATCCAGGAAAAAAGACCAGGTCCAGCAGCTGATTGGAGCAGCCCAGATCCCAGCATCAAGCTCAGCTGAACAGACCTAGCAGTGCAGTAACCCCTGCACTGCCAGAAGTCTGACAGGCCAGGCAGGTGTGGCTGAGAAGTGAAACACAATTCAGACACAAAACCAGTGCAACAGCAGACATAAACTCAGCGCTTCCTTGGCCGCCCGACATGGACTGAGGAGCGCAAAGTCACATTCCTAACAGTACCCCCCCTCTTATGAGGGGCCTCAGGACCCTCACCCAAAGGACCCGGCCTGGAAGGGTTACGCATGTGGTATTGTCTAACCAGACGAGGTGCATGCATGTCTCTGCTCGCCACCCAAGTCCGTTCTTCCGGACCAAATCCCTTCCAGTGTACAAGATATTGTAGAAAACTCTGGACCCAACGATAATCCAGAATTCTCTCCACCTCGTATTCCAGTTCACCTTGGACGACCAAGGGAGCAGGGGAAGTAGACGGCAACACAGGGTTAACGTATTTCTTTAACAGCGATTTATGAAAGACATCATGTATTTTCCAACTCTTAGGTAATTGTAACTGATAAGACACAGGGTTAATGATTTTCATAATTACATAAGGACCAATGTATTTTGGAGAAAGTTTACCAGACGGGGCTTTTAACCTTAAGTTTCTAGTAGAGAGCCATACCTTATCCCCCACCATATATTCTGGGCCAGATATACGTTTTTTATCAGATTGTTTTTTAAAACTTTCCTGGGCTTTAACCAGGTTCTGAAGAGCCTGGGCCCAAACTGTGCACAGTTTATTGTAGATTTTTTCAGCAGAAGGGTTAACAGATTCGGCAGCATGTACTGAAGAACATCTAGGATTAAACCCAAAATTACAAAAGAGTGGCGACATCTTGAGGGATTGACTTTCTCGGTTATTAAGTGCAAACTCAGCTAGAGGCAAGTACTCTTTCCACTTGTCTTGTGACCCTGCAACAAAACATCTTGAAAATTGTTCCAGTGATTGGTTGACCCTCTCGGTTTGACCATTGGATTGCGGATGAAAGGCGGAGGAAAAAGACAAAGTTATACCTAAGCGACCACAGAATTCTTTCCAGAATTTCGATACGAATTGTACGCCCCTATCGGATCCAATATTTTCAGGGACCCCATGCAGACGCAAGATATGGTTAATAAACAGGGAAGCTAGGGTACGAGCGTTAGGGAGTTTACTAAGAGGAATGAGGTGACACATCTTGGAAAATCTGTCAATGACGACCCAAATCACCGTTTTCCCCCTGGAAGGGGGCAAATCGGTGATGAAATCCATAGAGACATGAGTCCAAGGTCTCGCAGGCAGTGGTAAGGGTTGAAGCAGACCCTCGGGGAGTCTGCGAGGTACCTTGGACCTGGCACAGGTCTCACAGGCTTCTACAAAAAACTTAGTATCCCGAGCCCACGAGGGCCACCAATAATGTCGTGATAACAGATACTGAGTGCCAGCTATGCCCGGATGACCTGCGAACACTGAGCAATGTGTCTCCTCCAGTACTCTTAAACGAAGGTTAGGAGGAACAAAGAGCTTATTCTCAGGGGTGTTCTTAGGGGCCAGGGACTGAGACTCTACCACTTGGGCAGCAAGATCGGGCTGTAGAATGGCTACCACAACCCCGGGAGCTAAAATAGTCTGATTCCCCACTAGGGACATTGCTGGTCTCAAAGCTACGGGACAAGGCGTCAGCTCTTACGTTTTTGGAACCAGGTCTGAAAGTTATTTCAAAATCAAAACGTGTGAAGAAAAGAGCCCATCTAGCCTGGCGAGGAGTAAGACGCTTAGCCTTGTTTAGATACACCAGATTTTTGTGATCAGTTAGGACCTTGATGTTGTGCTTAGCCCCGTCTAGAAAATGTCTCCATTCATCAAATGCCCATTTTATGGCAAGGAGCTCCCGGTTGCCTATGTCGTAGTTGCATTCAGTTTTGGAGAATTTCCTAGAGAAGTAAGCAATAGGTCTGAGCTTGGTGAGTGTCTCTGGACCCTGTGAAAGAACCGCTCCCACCCCCACCTCCGAGGCATCCACTTCAATCACAAATGGTTTTTCGAAGTCAGGTTGAGTCAAGACCGGAGCCACCGAAAAACATCTTTTAAGCTTGTCAAATGCCTGAACGGCTTCAGGAGTCCAGTGTACCAAATCAGCCCCTTTCCTAGTTAGATCAGTTAGGGGTTTAGCAATTACAGAAAAACCCTTGATAAATTTTCTATAATAGTTAGCGAACCCCAAGAATCTCTGTAATGCTTTAAGACAATTAGGGCGCTCCTATTTTTCAATAGCTGACACTTTTAGAGGGTCCATACAAAAAGAATTGGGTGTGATTCTGTACCCCAAAAATGAAACCTCCTGAACGCCGAACAGGCACTTTGACAATTTTGCAAATAAATGATTTTGTCTTAAAAGTTCCATAACCTTACAGACATGACAAATGTGTGAGGACCAGTCAGGAGAGAAAATCAATATGTCATCCAAATACACCACTACAAATCGTCCTAGGTATTCACGAAATACATCATTTACCAGGTGTTGAAAGACCGCGGGCGCATTGCATAATCCGAAGGGCATAACAAGGTACTCGAAGTGCCCCTCGGGAGTATTAAAAGCGGTCTTCCACTCATCACCCTCTCTTATCCTGATCAGATTGTAGGCCCCTCGCAGGTCAATTTTGGAGAACCACTTAGCCCCAACAATCTGATTAAACAAATCAGGAATAAGAGGAAGAGGGTGCTGGTTTTTCACTGTAATTTTATTTAGCTCACGATAGTCAATACAGGGGCGCAGGCCCCCATCTTTTTTCCCCACAAAGAAGAAGGGCGAATGTGGCCTTTACGTAAACTATCTTTGATGTATTCACGCATTGCCTCTCTCTCAGGCCTAGACAAATTAAAAATTCTTCCCCTCGGATACCTGGACCCTGGAACCAAATCAACAGCACAATCATATGGGCGATGTGGCGGTAAGACATCTACTGCTTTTTCATCAAACACATCTGCAAAATCTGACAAAAACTCAGGGATCTCTCCTTCAACCGGAGAACAATCTGCAACATTCAGCGCAACACAATGCGAAGCACAGTTAGATCCCCATTTGACCAATTCCCTGGTGGACCAATCAAATGTTGGGTTGTGTTGTGCCAACCAAGGTAACCCCAGAATAATGTCTGAAGACAAATTATCCATAACTAAAAATTCCAATGACTCGAAGTAAGGCTGGGCGATTAATCGAATTAATTCGATTAATTCGCCCAGAATTTGAGAATCGATTTGACTTTTTTGGAAAATCGAAAATCGATTTTCCAAAAAAATCATTGGATTTGGGCGCGCGGGCTGGCTGCTCGCATCCCCCAGCTACTGAAACAGCGTGAGGAGCGCGAGCGCCCAGCAGCGTCCTATGTCCCCGCCTCTGACCCTCCCCCATAGCCGGACGTGTACGCGCGCTTCCTCCCGGCCGCACATGGAGGTCCCCGGAGGAGGCTGCAGATACTGAAGCATCGGGTGATCGCTGCGGGTGATGGAGCTGTACAGCAGCGACACTATCACCCGATGCTTCAGTATCTGCAGCCTCCTCCGGGGACCTCCATGTGCGGCCGGGAGGAAGCGCGCGTATATGTCTGGCTATGGGGGCGGGTCAGCTGCGGGGAGTAGTGCGGGCGGGAGGAGAGCGCAAGTGCCGGTGGTGTGCGCCCGCGCAGAGCGGGTACACCAGGTATGTTCCCTCCTGCCCCGGTCTGCTCCATGCCCCTGCCGATCTGCCCTATTCTCCCCCCGATCTGCCCCATGCTCCCCCCAGTGTGCCCCATGCATGTCCCCCAGTGTACCCCATGCCTTTCCCCCCTAGTCTGCCCCATGCATGTCCCCCAGCGTACCCCATGCCTTTCCCCCCTAGTCTGCCCCTTGCTCCCCCCAGTGTGCCCCATACTTGCCCCCCCAGTGTACCCCATGCTCTCCAGCCCAGTGTACCCCATGCCCTTCCCCCCCAGTCTGCCCCATGCTCTTAGCTATGTCCCTGACCCTCATCTTTACCTGTACTACTACTACACCCCTCATCTTTACCTGTACTACTACTACACCCCTCATCTTTACCTGTACTACTACTACACCCCTCATCTTTACCTGTACTACTACTACACCCCTCATCTTTACCTGTACTACTACTACACCCCTCATCTTTACCTGTACTACTACTACACCCCTCATCTTTACCTGTACTACTACTACACCCCTCATCTTTACCTGTACTACTACTACACCCCTCATCTATACCTGTACTACTACTACACCCCTCATCTGTACCACTACTACACCCCTCATCTTTACCTGTACTGCTAATCCCCTCATCTGTACTACTACTAATACACTAGTACATAGGGCACATATTTGGGTAAACTACTTATATGGGGCACACAATGGGCTTGTCTACTACATAGGGGCACGGGAGGAGCACTGTTACACTGGAAAGCAATATGGTTGTTGTCTCAAACGTCTATAAAATAGTTTCTGATGCTGCAGGGAGAAAAATGTCCTGTTTGTTTAGCAAAAAGAGAAAAAAAATCGAGATTTAAATCGAGAATCGTCCAAAATTTAAAAAAAAAAAAAAAAAAAAAAAAAAAAAAAAAAAAAAAAAAAATCGAGATTTTATTTTTTGGCCATATCGCCCAGCCCTAACTCGAAGTGAATAGAACCCACCCTTACATCAAGTGAGGGAGTTATATATTTCACCTTACCCTGAGCCAATGGGGTAAAATCCGCTCCAGTAATACTCAGCGGGCACTTAAGCTGAAGCGGACATACCCCCAGAGAGGACCAGAACCCAGAATTAATAAAATTAGCAGATGCCCCAGAATCCACATGGGCAAACCCAGAAATACATTTTTCACCTAAAAATAGTGAAATGGGCACCATTAATTTATTTTTCATATCGAGCGGTACCTGTGCGCCTGAATGACCCCCTCGACAATCATTCAGGCGCTGGAGTTTTCCGGCGGTGATCCAGGTCTGGATGTACATTCCTGTACACGATGTCCGGCCTTGCCACAGTATAGGCACAGATTGTGCTGTAGTCGATAGGCCCGTCGGGTCTTAGCATCTGTCGCTCCAATTTGCATAGGTTCTTCTTGAGATAGTGACAGGGGAGAAGAAGACTTAGAGAAGGAAGCAACAGATGATGTGGCTTTGAACGAGTCAGAGGTTCCCTTTTCCCTGCGTCTGTCCCGCATACGTCTATCAACCCTTATAGCTAAGGTCATGGTTTCCTCCAAGGTCTCTGGAGGGGGGTAGGCCACTAGCAAATCCTTCAACTGGACCCAGCCGAAACTGATACCGCAAGGCAGAATCATTCCAGGTGGACGGGATACACCACTGCCGGAACTCTGCGCAGTAGTCTTCTACTGGTCTCTTACCCTGACGTAAGGAGGTCAGTTGGCGTTCGGCCACCGCAGTCCGGTCAGGGTCATCATACAACAGCCCTAGGGCTGAAAAAAAATAATCAACTGAAGTCAACTCAATTGCATTGGGAGGTAAGGAGAATGCCCATTCCTGCGGTGGGCCTTGCAGAAGGGACATGATAATTCCCACTTTTTGGCTCTCATCCCCAGAAGAGCGAGGACGGAGCCGAAAAAATAGTCTACACCCCTCTCTGAAGGATCGGAAATCCTTCCTATCTCCTTTGAATTTTTCAGGGAGCTGAACAGGTGGTTCTGGAGGTGTGGGGGTTGTCATGGTCACCTGACGGGGTGTAGCCTCTTGTTCTTGGACCCGCTCAGCAAGTCCCTGAACCAAAGTGTTCAGGTTTTGCATCTGTTCCATCAGCGCTTTCATTGGATCCATGGGGAAAAAAAAAAAATCCCAAATGGTAGGCTGGAGTTTTCCGGCGGTGATCCAGGTCTGGATGTACATTCCTGTACACGATGTCCGGCCTTGCCACAGTATAGGCACAGATTGTGCTGTAGTCGATAGGCCCGTCGGGTCTTAGCATCTGTCGCTCCAATTTGCATAGGTTCTTCTTGAGATAGTGACAGGGGAGAAGAAGACTTAGAGAAGGAAGCAACAGATGATGTGGCTTTGAACGAGTCAGAGGTTCCCTTTTCCCTGCGTCTGTCCCGCATACGTCTATCAACCCTTATAGCTAAGGTCATGGTTTCCTCCAAGGTCTCTGGAGGGGGGTAGGCCACTAGCAAATCCTTCAACTGGACCCAGCCGAAACTGATACCGCAAGGCAGAATCATTCCAGGTGGACGGGATACACCACTGCCGGAACTCTGCGCTGTAGTCTTCTACTGGTCTCTTACCCTGACGTAAGGAGGTCAGTTGGCGTTCGGCCACCGCAGTCCGGTCAGGGTCATCATACAACAGCCCTAGGGCTGAAAAAAAATAATCAACTGAAGTCAACTCAATTGCATTGGGAGGTAAGGAGAATGCCCATTCCTGCGGTGGGCCTTGCAGAAGGGACATGATAATTCCCACTTTTTGGCTCTCATCCCCAGAAGAGCGAGGACGGAGCCGAAAAAATAGTCTACACCCCTCTCTGAAGGATCGGAAATCCTTCCTATCTCCTTTGAATTTTTCAGGGAGCTGAACAGGTGGTTCTGGAGGTGTGGGGGTTGTCATGGTCACCTGACGGGGTGTAGCCTCTTGTTCTTGGACCCGCTCAGCAAGTCCCTGAACCAAAGTGTTCAGGTTTTGCATCTGTTCCATCAGCGCTTTCATTGGATCCATGGGGAAAAAAAAAAAATCCCAAATGGTAGGCTGGTTATTCTGTCAGGACTGGCAGGCGTAGACAAGACAAAAGACAGTGGGCCCTAGATCTGAACCCACCCACTGTCACCTGCCTACTTGCCTCAGTCGACCCTAAACGGTCGCAGACAACCACGGAGTTGGTCCCTACAAACAAACAAAACACAATGGAGGATAGTCAACTAGCAGGGTCAAAACCAAACAGACAACGCAGTACAAAATCAGAAGGAGAGCGGATAGTCAAATGTCAAGCAAGAGGTCAGAACACGGGCAGAGCAATAGCAAGGGGATTAGGACAGGGAACGCTGGGAAAGGAGTAGGGGAGCTGGGACTAGTGACAACTAATAGCCAGCGGGGAACAGAGGATCTGACTGCTTTTTATCCAGGAAAAAAGACCAGGTCCAGCAGCTGATTGGAGCAGCCCAGATCCCAGCATCAAGCTCAGCTGAACAGATCTAGCAGTGCAGTAACCCCTGCACTGCCAGAAGTCTGACAGGCCAGGCAGGTGTGGTTGAGAAGTGAAACACAATTCAGACACAAAACCAGTGCAACAGCAGACATAAACTCAGCGCTTCCTTGGCCGCCCGACATGGACTGAGGAGCGCAAAGTCACATTCCTAACAATCCACATATCTGTCCATCCCTTCATTTACATAATTTTACCACTTTTCCTTCTCGGTATTGCAGTTTTGGAGTTGCGGATCGTAATATAATAGGAAATAATAAAAAGTAGTAAAAACAACCTGGAGTCATACTGAGTTGTTATACAGTAAGACTAGTGAAGAGGAGCTGTGATCTTCCCATAGAGATGTCCTGGTGGTGTTGGATTTTAATGTTATATACACTCTCTATGTACTGTTTTTCTACAATTTTTGATTCTACTCATTGTGTGTGGGCAGTGTTACAATGTGAACTCTCACCTATAGTGACTGCCATCTCCACGCTCATCCTTACTTTCCTTATCCGAGGGCAGAAGTTAAAGTCCGTCTAAACCAGTCATGTCAAACTCTGTCCCGTGGTGCCATTATTTTTGTCCCGCCACGCTTTTCTAACGCTGTATTAAATCTGGCCCTCCTGATGTAACAGCAGATTATAATATGGGTGGTCCAGATGGCTACTCAGACTGCCCATATTATAATCCCGTAGGCCGCACGCTACTATATAAGAGACTATAGAGATTGGCTTCTATATAAGAGAATGTGGGGAGGGCTGGCTACTATATAAAACTATTGAGGAGGGCTGGCTACTATATAAGAGACTACTGAGAGGGCTGGATACTATATAAGACTATTGGGAGGGGGGCTACTATATAAGACACTATCGGGAGGGCTGGCTACTATATTGGGCACTTTTAGGTGTGCTGGCTACTATATGGGTCACTATCGGGAGGGCTGGTTACTATATTGGGCACTATTAGGTGTGCTGGCTACTATATGGGTCACTATTGGGAGGGCTGGCTACTATATAAGAGACTATTTCAGAGACTGGCTTCTACATAAGAGACTACTGGGAGGGCTGGCTACTATATAAGACTATTGGGAGGGGGCTACTATATGGGTCACTATTGGGATTGCTGGCTACTATATTGGGCACTATTAGGTGTGCTGGCTACTATATGGGTCACTATTGGGAGGGCTGGCTACTATGTGGGGCTCTAATAGTAGGCCTGGCTGCTATGTGGGGCTCTAATAGTAGGCCTGGCTGCTATGTGGGGCTCTAATAGTAGGCCTGGCTGCTATGTGGGGCTCTTATAGTAGGCCTGGCTAGTATGTGGGGCTCTAATAGTAGGCCTGGCTACTATGTGGGGCTCTAATAGTAGGCCTGGCTAGTATGTGGGGCACTATTGGGAGGGGGGCTACTACATGGTGCACAATTATGTCATTACCTACTGCTTATGGGATATAATGGGTAACTACCATTTGAGGACAAATACTGTCGGATAGGCAGTGCCAGGAACGCAACATGCACTTTTTATTAAATATCAAGGTTGGCCCGTGACTTTGTCCAATTTTTTTTTATTTTGGTCCACTGTGTATTTGAGTTTGACACCCCTGGTCTAAACACTCACTAATGCAGTGTGAAATGGAGATGTACTGTATACGTCCTCAGTGATCTAGGCACCTAAGCTACGGACACATTGCCTGTATCCCCACCAAGAATGACCATAGTCAATAAGCACTTTCCCTCTTTAGAAGTTAACCCTTTTTGCTTGATTCAATGGTAATTGTTGAATTTCTGTGCTGATTACATTGATTGTTCTGTCTTGTTCAGCACACAATGGCGGACGTCCTTATAAGAACTTACGAGAGCAGAGACTATGATGATGTCCGTGTGTTATTTGCTGAAGGAGTCATGGACTACCTTTGTCGCCCCAGCACCTTCATATACATATTAAGGCTCCCTCACACTCACATCACAGTTCTTGTGTTGTCCATCACTTTGCACCTGGTCTTCAGATCCTACCTCGCCTCCTTGTTGGGAGTGGTGTCTCTCTTGGCCTTGGTTCCCCTGGTCATCCTATTTATCTTTCGGCAGATTATAGACAAAGCTTATAAGGCGGACTTACGGAACATAGAAGAGTCCTACATGTTGAGCCCAAACTCCTGTTTTTGGGTGGCAGAATCCAAAGGTAGGGTTGTCGGCATGGTTGGTGTCCAAGCTGCCCAAGGTTCCCACCATGACATAGAGCTAAGACGTTTGTGTGTGACTAAGGATCATCGGCACAAGGGGATTGCCAGAAGTCTCTGCAGACGCGTCATCGACTTTGCCGGTGAACGTGGATACAAACAAGTGAATTTAAATACAACAACCTTACAACAAGCGGCTCAAAAACTCTACATGAACATGGGATTTAGAATAATAAAGTCCAAGCTGGTCTCAAATCCATTCGGAAGACAAGCAAATGTTTCTGTCACCTACTACACATACGATATAAAGTCAGAACCACCTGTATCTGGAAAGTTCTAGAAATATTCGTCATCATTGATCCATCCAGAGCATGATACACAGTACCTCCTGCCTTGTACTATAGATCCTCAGGATTCTGTACATTCTCATTAAATGTTAATGCAAACTTGTACTGGACCCGGACTCTTCTGTAACCAGGGATTAAACCTCAAAGGGTAATTGAGTTTTTATGTCCCTTATTTGCTAGAACGCCTGTACTAACAGTACTATAGAGCAACAGGCCATGATGTGAATGCCTGCACCTTTATGTGTACAGGCTTCCTGGCATAATGATGACAGCAGAGCAGCAATCCTATGGCTAGTAGCCCAGGTAGGATAACAGTAATTTTATGGCTAATAGCAGAGGCAGGAGAGTCCCAGTCATATGGCTGGTAGCAGAGGCAAGTGAGCAGCAATCCTATGGCTGATAGCAGAGGCAGGAGAGCAGCAATCCTATGGGTGGTAGCAGAGACAGGAGAGCAGCAATCTTATGGCTGGTAGCAGAGACAGGAGAGCAGCAATCCTATGGCTGGTAGCAGAGACAGGAGAGCAGCAATCCTATGACTGGTAGCAGAGGCAGGAGAGCAGCAATCCTATGGCTGATAGCAGAGGCAGGAGAGTCCCAGTCATATGGCTGGTAGCAGAGGCAAGTGAGCAGCAATCCTATGGCTGATAGCAGAGGCAGGAGAGCAGCAATCCTATGACTGGTAGCAGAGGCAGGAGAGCAGCAATCCTATGGCTGGTAGCAGAGACAGGAGAGCAGCAATCCTATGGCTGGTAACAAAGGCAGGTGAGCAGCAATCCTATGGCTGATAGCAGAGGCAGGAGAGCAGCAATCCTATGGCTGGTAGCAGAGACAGGAGAGCAGCAATCCTATGGCTGGTAGCAGAGACCTGAGAGCAGCAATCCTATGGCTGATAGCAGAGACAGGAGAGCAGCAATCCTATGGCTGATAGCAGAGGCAGGTGAGCAGCAATCCTATGGCTGATAGCAGAGGCAGGTGAGCAGCAATCCTATGGCTGATAGCAGAGGCAGGAGAGCAGCAATCCTATGGCTGGTAGCAGAGACAGGAGAGCAGCAATCCTATGGCTGGTAGCAGAGACCTGAGAGCAGCAATCCTATGGCTGATAGCAGAGACAGGAGAGCAGCAATCCTATGGCTGATAGCAGAGGCAGGAGAGCAGCAATCCTATGGCTGGAAGCAGAGACAGGAGAGCAGAAATCATATGGCTGGAAGCAGAGGCAGGAGAGCAGCAATCCTATGGCTGATAGCAGAGACAGGAGAGCAGCAATCCTATGGCTGGTAGCAGAAGTAGAAGAACGGCAATCGTATGGCTGGTAGCAGAGGTAGAAGAACAGCAATTTTAAGGCTAATAGCAGAGGCAGGAGAGCAGCAATCCTATGGCTGGTAGCAGAGGTAGAAGAACGGCAATCGTATGGCTGGTAGCAGAGGCAGGAGAGCAGCAATCCTATGGGTGGTAGCAGAGGTAGAAGAACGGCAATCGTATGGCTGGTAGCAGAGGTAGAAGAACAGCAATTTTAAGGCTAATAGCAGAGGCAGGAGAGCAGCAATCCTATGGCTGGTAGCAGAGGTAGAATAACAGCAATCCTATGGCTGGTAGCAGAGGTAGAAGAACAGCAATTTTATGGCTAATAGCAGAGGCAGGAGAGCATCAATCCTGTGGCTGGAAGCAGAGGCAGGAGAGCATCAATCCTGTGGCTGGAAGCAGAGGCAGGAGAGCATCAATCCTGTGGCTGGTAGCAGAGGCAGGAGAGCATCAATCCTGTGGCTGGAAGCAGAGGCAGGAGAGCATCAATCCTGTGGCTGGTAGCAGAGGTAGAATAACAGCAATCCTATGGCTGGAAGCAGAGGCAGGAGAGCAGCAATCATATGGCTGGTAGCAGAGATAGGAGAACAAGATTTTAATGGCTAATAGCAGAGGCAGGAGAGCATCAATCATATGGCTGGTAGCCGAGGCAGGACAATCCCAATCCTATGGTCGATAGCAGAGGCAGGAGAGCAGCAATTATATGGCTAGTAGCCGAGGCAGGAGAAACATAGAAACATAGAAGAAACATAGAAGATTGTCGGCAGAAAAAGACCACTGGGTCCATCTATTCCGCCCTTTTAGTATTTTCTTCCTTATTATCTTAGGATAGATATATGTCTATCCCAGGCCTGTTTAAATTCTGTTATTGTAGATTTACCAACCACCTCTGCTGGAAGTTTGTTCCAGGTATCTACTACTCTTTCAGTAAAATAATATTTTCTTACATTGCTTCTGATCTTTCCCCCAACTAACCTCTCACTGTGTCCTCTTGTTCTTGAGCTCAGTTTTTTTTACTAAAAACACTCCCCTCTTGAACCTTATTTAGTCCCTTAACATACTTAAAGGTTTCAAGGAGAGCAACAATAGTATGGTTAATAGCAGAGACAGGAGAGCATCACTCATATGGCTGGTAGCCGAGGCAGGACAATCCCAATCCTATGGCCGATAGCAGAGGCAGGAGAGCAGCAATTATATGGCTGGTAGAAGGGGCAGCTCTCTGTGTAGTGAGTCTGTGTTTTTAGCCCTGTCCCCACTTCCTGCAATGAGTCTGAGATCATAGCCCCAAAATTACTTTCTGTGTTTCTTCTTGGAGTCTATCTTTCTAAATATTGACTGAGGTTTCATTATCCTACACAAGCGGGAGACCCTCCCATAGAAGGAGCACGAGAGGCTGCGTTCACACATTATGGTTGTGTTGCTGTCATTTACCATTTTTTAAAACAGTTTGTGAAATAACACAATTTAGGAAAACCAAAGCAAATCCCATCCAGAAGCATAACTGCCCCGTGTGACCAGGGCTTAAATCCACAGTGCGTTTACAATACGGAGATCATAGAAAATTTTAATTACATGAGATACATGTATATACAGCATGAGATGACCTTTATTGTGTTACTGCACAATATAGTATAAATCAGGTGATTATAAGATCCAGAACATTATATAATGAGGATTATAATATAGAAAAAAATATAATGAGGATTATGCAGCGAGGATTATAAAATAGTCAGAGCCTAAATTTCTAGTTAAAAAACCACCATACGCAGTGGTTAACATTACTCCTGTACAGTTAATTATAATGCAGTTACATCCAGTGACTCACAGGTGGCGCCTTCTGATCAGAGTTCCCCTCTTTTCTTTCCTTTTCTTCTCTATCTGGCCCAGATGTCACAATGATTTCTCGTACCTGTAAGTTATCTCTGTAGAATCTGTCACACAGACATCTTACACTCAGAACTCTTCTATCACAATCCTTACCTTCTCCCCATCCACAATGTCCCAAATTGTGATAATGCCCCCTTAAAATGTAGATGCTTCCAAATAGGTAGTTTTACCCTAGTAGGTAGATAGTTGGCTCACCAGTGGGGAGGACAGTTGCCTCCACAACACGTAGACCATTTTTTCTATTAGGTGTATAGTTCCCTCATAAAAATAGTTGTCCAATTGCTCCTTCATTAATATGCATTTGCCTCACTTATCCCCACTAGGTAGAAAGTTGTTTCCTACTAGGTGGATAGTTGCCCCTGCTAGGTAGATAAGTTTCCCCATATTATTGTCCTCCATTAGCTATATAGACGTCTTCTATATGAAACAGTTGCTCTTCACTAAGTGGGCCTCTTGGATGCCATGGGTACAGGTAATGCGGGCAGCACACAGATGACGCCATCACTATGTGTAACCTGCAATGTTCCCGCAGGGAAACTTTGGGGCTGGCAGTGACAGACAGTGTGACAACTTTCCTTTGCGCCCTGCTGCCACTGGCAACCACCAGCAGAGGACAGTGACATAGAAACACACATACTACTTGCCGCCTGAGGCAAGATACTCTTCTCACCTCATGTCAGATGTGGCCCCGAATATAGGGAATGCAATGTAATGAGAATTATATTATAAGGAGAGGCATTATAATAGTTATGATTATTACAGTATAGGAAAGAAGTATATCTACTACTAAATACTTATCTATCACCTTCTCTGAGCGATCAGTTTGCCGCACATTGTGTATACTGGACCGTTGCTGTGTGACACGTCTGGTGTGACCAGAGCCAAAGCTTATTACAACTCCTTTTAGTCTCATCCCCTATGACTTCTGCTTCCCATTTGAGCTCTCCCGATTCGTGACCCTTAGTCTCTCAGATGTGTCCATCTACCGCCCTGGTCCAGTATAGACACCAAGCAGACACAATATAACCTTATAATATACTTGCATTAATAAAAAATCGATGTGTCATCCAATTGCTTCTTGACCATAGTTGGAGGCCGTTTCATTCTCTCGCAGCTCTATAGCTGGTGTTCCATCCTCCCCACAATGACCTGGGTCTGGACGCATTGGGATCTCCTCTTCTCTAGACGGTCTTGGGTCTCTCTCTAGGGTCTGCAGAGTCTTCCGGATCGTTTATAGGAACGTTATGGTAAGACTCGCTCCTTTGTCCCACTTCTGGTGGATTCTGTGTTCTGGAATCACGGCTGCTCTGAATTTCTCTTCTTTTAAGGTCTGTCAGAAGGAGGGAAGTGTCATATTTTCTTGACTTACATGAAGGTGGATGGGATGACAGATTTACCTATGTTACACTGATGAGATATATAGAGCAGTCCCAGCTATATACTCTATTTGCTTCCAGATTGTGGCTGCACTGGTAGATGAAGGTAACGTAGGTAAGATCGACAACCGGAACACGTACACCGCTACCACTAGGTGGCACTGCCCACAATCTAACAGCAGTATCAGCTCTGGTCCTAAACTGAGATAGCAAGCAATGCCTAATAGGTGCCATGGGTGGCTGTCTGGGGCTTCAGAACAGCACATGGCTTCCCAAAGATTAGGTTGAAATTTCAGTTTTGTTGAGGTTTCTTATGCTTTAAACAAGGATGACATACATCTATAAGGACCCTGCAGATAGGTCACATGACCATGGGTATGCAGGTCCTGTTACTGTGGAAGGATGTACAGAGAGGTCACATGACCATTGGTGTGCAGTCCTGTTACTGTGGAAGGATGTACAGAGAGGTCACATCATACCTCCCAACTTTTGCAAAGAGCAAAGAGGGACATGTGCGCCGCGGTCCCCATAGCCACGCCCCCATAGCGGCCCTCCATAGCCACGCCCCCTATCGACCCTCCATAGCCACGCCTCCATAGCAACCCTTTGTAGCCACTGCCCTAAGTTACCACATGCTGCTGACTGAATAGTGCCCTATACAGTATCCAATCCCCCCCAAAATGCCCTATATAGTATCCAATCCCCCATTATAGTGCCCCACATAGTATCCAATCCCCCTCATAGTGCCCCACATAGTATCCAATGCCCCATATAGTGCTCCCCATAGTAGCCAATGCCCCCATATAGTGCCCCACATAGTAGCCTATGCCCCCATATAGTGCCCCACATAGTAGCCAATTCCCCTATATAGTGCCCCACATAGTAGCCAATCCCCATATAGTGCACCACATAGTAGCCAATGCCCCCATATATTGCCCACATAGTAGCCAATCCCCCACATAGTGCCCCACATAGTAGCCAATGCCCCCATATAGTGCCCCACATAGTATCCAATCCCCCCATATAGTGCCCCACATAGTAGCCAATCCCCCATATAGTGCCCCACATAGTAGCCAATCCCCATATAGTGCCCCACATAGTAGCCAATCCCCATATAGTGCCCCACATAGTAGCCAATCCCCATATAGTGCTCCACATAGTAGCCAATCCCCCACATAGCGCCCCACATAGTAGCCAATCCCCCCATATAGTAGCCAATGCCCCCCATATAGCGCCCCACATAGTAGCCAATCCCCCCATATAGTAGCCAATGCCCCCCATATAGCGCCCCACATAGTAGCCAATCCCACCATTTGTGTGGCCCCACCGAAAAAAAAAAACAATAAACCAGTAACTCACCTGTCCGCTGGTCCCTGCAGCTCTTCTCCCGGCAGAGCATGCGGTCCTGTCATCTTCCGGGGCGGGCAGTGGGGTATACAGACTGTGCCGGAAGTGATTCATGACAGAGGCTGCAGGTCACTTCCGGCACAGTCAGTGTCTGTATACCCCGCTGCCCGCCCCGGAGGATGATGGGAGTGCGCGCTCTGCCGGTAGAGGAGCTGCTGGGACCGGCGGACAGGTGAGTTACTGGTTTATTGTTTTTTTGGTGGGGCCACGTATAATGCGGGACACCGGGTGCCGTTCCGGGACCGCGGGACAGCACCCCCGAAAACGGGACTGTCCCGTGGAATCCGGGACAGTTGGGAGGTATGGTCACATGACCATGGGTGTATGGGATCTGCAGTGGAGTCTGTATGTAAATTCTCCTCTCTGGGATCGGTCTAAAGGGATCAGGTGGGTCAAATATTTATTTAAGGGGTCAGGACGCCTTTCAACAGGAATAGAAATCTCAGATCTAGATTTCTGGGTTCTCGAGGTCCAAAATCCCCAATTGCAATTGATTTCCAAACCAAACAGGTGGAGGAAACCTACACTCACTCTGATGGTCTCTTTGCCCCATGACCCATTATTATCCCTTATCCCCTAGATAAGTTATATGAAATAAGATGAGTCGGGAGGGGATGATGGTTCCTATAACTGATAACAAGTATCCCGCTAGTACTACACCACTCCCTGAGTTCCTGTTTTTCAAAGAAGGACATTTTACATGTGAATCAATTACTTACACTCTTTGACTGTGAAGAAAATGACTCCGATGACTATGGAGAAGACAATGAGGATGGTGATAATCCAAGCCCAAAGCGGCAATATCTCATTCCTACACTTATCATAGTCTGGAAGAGAATAAGATACCGTGGATTATGTGATACCAATATAAAGTAGATCGAACTGCGGGAAACATCTACCACCTCCACTCATTCCTCCCCTTCATACCCTAATATCCTGATACCCCCCCCCCACACACACATAATCTCCTGTCCTCTCCATACATCTCTACCCTAATCTCCTGATACCTCCTCATATACTGTCCTCTCCTCTCCATACATCTCTACCCTAATCTCCTGATACCTCCTCACATACTGTCCTCTCCATACATCTCTACCCTAATCTCCTGATACCTCCTCACATACTGTCCTCTCCTCTCCATACATCTCTACCCTAATCTCCTGATACCTCCTCACATACTGTCCTCTCCATACATCTGTACCCTAATCTCCTGATACCTCCTCACATACTGTCCTCTCCATACATCTCTACCCTAATCTCCTGATACCTCCTCATATACTGTCCTCTCCATACATCTCTACCCTAATCTCCTGATACCTCCTCACATACTGTCCTCTCCATACATCTCTACCCTAATCTCCTGATACCTCCTCACATACTGTCCTGTCCTCTCCATACATCTCTACCCTAATCTCCTGATACCTCCTCACATACTGTCCTGTCCTCTCCATACATCTCTACCCTAATCTCCTGATACCTCCTCACATACTGTCCTGTCCTCTCCATACATCTCTACCCTAATCTCCTGATACCTCCTCACATACTGTCCTGTCCTCTCCATACATCTCTACCCTAATCTCCTTATACCTCCTCACATACTGTCCTCTCCATACATCTCTACCCTAATCTCCTGATACCTCCTCACATACTGTCCCGTCCTCTCCATACATCTCTACCCTAATCTCCTGGTATCTCCTCACATACTGTCCTCTCCATACATCTCTACCCTAATCTCCTGATACCTCCTCACATACTGTCCTCTCCATACATCTCTACCCTAATCTCCTGATAGCTCTTCACTAGAGATGAGCAAACCGGGTTCGGGTTCGAGTCCATCCGAACCCGAACATTCGGCATTTGATTAGCGGGGGCTGCTGAACTTGGATAAAGCTCTAAGGTTGTCTGGAAAACATGGATACAGCCAATGACTATATCCATGTTTTCCACATAGCCTTAGGGCTTTATCCAACTTCCGCAGCCACCGCTAATCAAATGCCGAACACTCAGGTTCGGATGGACTCCAGCTGCTCCAGGTTCACTCATCTCTACTCCTCACATAATCTCTGGATAGCAGTTAGATGTTGGGGTGAAGATATGCACCAGGATCTGCAGATGTGTCAGGATACCAACCTTATACTGTAATTCTACTTTTACCTTGAGTTGGTATTTTTATCTCTGGAGATGTCTTGTTCTCTAAAACATTCCCCAGTCTACAGGTGTATGCCCCAGAAGAACCAGGATCCCAGACGTCCAGAGACAAGTAGATGGCGTTGCTCATCCTGGCGATGTTTTCAGTGATTACTTTGTCATCTTTTAAGAACGTTACATTGAGGGGACCAGCCCCCTGGATCCTGCACTCGAGGGTGATGTAACATTGGTTTCCATGTCTTGTCTCATTCACCTTCCACAGGGTGGGTTCTTGCAATGGTTCTGTAAGAGGACAATGTTGTATGATCAGACCAAGCTCTTCTTACACATTTCTGTGCACATTGTCTTCTTCCCTAGAGCTCCTCCACATTTATCCTTACATCTGTCCATGCCCCCTACATCATTATTTAACTCTTCAGGGTCTGGTTATTTGCTTCCCACCAAAATTTTCCTTTTCATTCTACGTTGAAATATAAAGATTCCACAATCTCTAATTTCTGTGACCTACTTTAACCCATTTTTCGATCCTCCCTCTCTATGATGTAATATTATTGAACGGTCAATGTGGATGACTATCACCAGCCACTCCAATGTCCACGTATATACTCTACTGTTCACACACACCTTCCCGTAAGCTATGGGGACTTCCTCAATTTACCAGGAACACTTGAGTAAACATTGCAGAGTACTTATGAGAAGATGCTGAGAGACTGGAGATACAGAATCAGGAAAACATTGGCAATGGTGACATATGGGACTCACCAATCACATAGAGCTCGATTACAGCCACGACCGTCATGTTCACCACCTGCTGATAGGTGTCACTGTCATCTTCAGTTAGGTTTCTCAGAACAAATCTGCCAATCGTTGAGTGGAACTCGGCACGTAGCTGGTATGGTGGCCGCACGCCCCCAATGCCGTGGTACGTAAGTAGAAGTCTTTGGCTGACCGTTCTCAAATCATATACAGTTCCTGCAGTGATGTTCACGGCCGGAAAAGTGATCGATGACCCAACAGCCCTGTACATCTTGTATATGAGTTCAGAATTTCCTAGAGAAAGTCACACAAAAAAAATAAGGTCATAAAACAAAACCCTAATACAGGAAGCTCTGCCATGGCCGTCTATGGAAGGCGAAGTGCAGATCATGTTGGATTTAGTCTCTTCAACCTTTGCTGACATCAGTTTAAAGGGGTTGTCCAGCGAAAATCTTTTTTCAAATCAACAGGTGATTTTTTAATAGAAGTAAATTACAAATCTATACAACTTTCTGACACCAGTTGATTTGAAAGAAAAATATTTTTGCTGGAATACCCCTTTAAATCTTTAATTCATACGCATTGTACAATGTGAGCGAAGTTAGAGATAAAACTAAGTCAAGGTTAAGAGCCAAGGTCATCAGGAAAGCAAAGTGCTCTAAAACCTCCAAGGTTAGATGGTGCAAGGAAAGAAAGGCAGGGCTATCCTGCTAACCCCTAGACAACCCAGGACGTATCGGTAAGCCATGGCCACCTGTCACCAGACGACCCTGGGCGTACCAGTACATCATTATTTCCTATGGAGCTATGAAGCGCACTCACCTCCGTGCTGTCCGATGGGTGGTTTTCTCATAGAGTCTGCTATAGGCAGGCCCTATGAGAAGATCGCAGATAGCACTGATTAATGCTATACTATGGCATAGCACTCACCAATAAATGAATGTAATAGTCCCAGGGACAATTATGGCACTAATAAAAACTAGAGATCATGGCACAAAAACATGACATCCTGTGCAGCCACGCAGGTGAAAAAATAAAACTGGTATAACTGGTAGGGGCATTTTACTAATTTTCTGTAAAATAAAACAATAGAAAAGCTATATAAACAAGCATATTGTTGTTTTCAGACTGATGTATTTACGTCATGTCAGTTTTACTGTAAAGTGCATTACATAGACACAGGAACCCCCCAAAAGTTACATAATTGCATTTTTATTCCAATTTCACCCCATAAATAATATTTTGGGGGTTCCGTCATACATTTTGTGGTAGATTGAAAGATGCCATTAAAAAGTACATCTGTTCCTAAAAAAACAACAAACCCTTACATCGCCCTGTAGACCGAGAAATAAAAGAGTCTTAGAAGGCGAGGAGGAAAAAAACAAAATGCAAAAATGAAAATTGGCACCGGGTCCATAGATAGTCAGTATGGCATGAACCCAAGGGTAACACCAGCTACAGAATGGAAGGAACACGGCACAGGAGCACAGAGCTACCAAGGATGGAAAACCATTATGGAGTCAACCCAGGGGCAATGCTGTCTTCTCAGTTTTTAGTTGCTGACATTTTGTCTGGGGTTTTGTCTTTCAGTTTCTGTTTTCGTATGTGGGTAAGAGGAGGAGTATATGGTGTATACCACACCTGGGACTTTCCACATAACAATCAGAATACACAGAACGTTAAGAACATTCTCAGAAAGCTCCCCCCATGACTTATAAGTAGACACAGCTTATAGATACTGCCAGTAACTGAGGAGCACCGCCAATGGATGGAACTAGAACCCAACCTGTGGAGTCTTATACAATGGCTGCCTCGGGAACGCTGGAAATATTCATCTTCTCACAATCTACCCTCATAGGCTTCTTCTAAATGATGTAGGAGTTTAAGGACTAAAAGAAAGAAAATGTCCAAGGACCAACATCTGGTAAGAATCAAAACAGCTCTGGTCAGATATTTATTAAAGGGCATCTCCCGGTTCTGAAAAACACGGCTGCTTTATTATAGAAACAGTGCCCGTCTTGTCCTAAGTTTGGGTGTGGCACTGCAGCTCAGTTCCATTGACATCAATAGAGTTGTAATACCACACACAGCCTGAGGACAGGGGTGGTGCTGTTTTGGCAAGAAAGTAGCTTTGTTTTTCTAATCCTGGATAACCCCTTTTAGGGTGTGTTCATACGTACAGGATCCGCAACAGATTTGATGGTGCAGATTTAAAGTTGGAGGTTCAAAGCAAATCAAATCAAATCTGGGCCATCAAATCTGCTGCGGATCCTGTACGTTTAAGGGGCACCATTAGGGGCATATCGACTGTCTCCAGCCAGAAAGAATTAAGGGATCACGAATGAGACCACAAGCACCAAGTGATCCTCAGATGTTAGTGAAATCTGACGGACCCTTGAAAAATCCTAGGAGCTTTGAAATATTCCTCGGTCTGGGATTTCTGACTTCATACAAACAATTCATCAATGATACTGGACGTGACGTCATCGGGAATTGTATACAGCCTAATAATGATACAATGGATCTAATGGAATCAGTTGTTTCATCGGTTTTGTATGTTTGGTATCAGGCAAGATGATCGGATGTCTCCAGCCATGAAGGTACGTCACTGGGTGGGCTGGAGGTTCTTGGTATATGAAGAGTTTGGGAACTGTATATGGGCTCGATATATTACATACAGGAGGAAGGTTGTCAGGCACTTTGTACTATATTAGGTAGGGTGGAGATCTCAGTTTCTCATTTTACTGCACTAAATACTGTACAAGATACCAAAGCAGTCTGCTTGTCCATCTGTTTAGGTTGAGCTATTGCAGGATGAGACAAGGGCCTACTAGGTCCAACTCCATTTTAGACACAAACCTAGTTGAGAACATACAAGAATAAGGCAAAAAAACAAAAACGTCAGAAGAGATTGTTACCTAAGAAAAGCCCACCATCTACCATTGTATTCAAAACTATTTGTTACTATTGGGTTAAGTTGGCATAGGGAACCGCCATGGGGTCCATCACTGCCCCTAACATATAACATAACCCTGACATATAGATAAACTTCTATAGACACTGGCTGCTCCAGCTACCTCCCTGTGCTCAACGATAAGGCCCCTGCACTGAGGCAGGGACCTGATCGTTTGAATGAGCTGTCAGTGTGTAACACTGACAGCTCATTCACTATATAATGCATCACAGCACAGATCATGTGCTGTAATCCATTATATATATATATATATATATATATATATATATATATACAAAAGTAAAAAAAAACTAAACATAAATTAATACATAAATAATTAAAACAAATAAATTAAATAATTAGATAAATACATAAAGAAATAATTAAAATAAATATAAATAAATATACACATTCACCATCCCCCTTTATAAATGATCCCCCTATAAATAAGATACATATATTTGGTATCACCGCGTCCGTAATGACCCTGTCTATTAACCTGCTACATTAATTATACCGCCCGATTAATGCCATAAAAAATAAATAAAAAACTAACCTAAAAAATATAGAAAAAAGCTATTAGAATGTCACATGTACCCAAAAGGTGTACCACTAAAAACGTCAGCTTATGCCGCAAAACAAAAAGCCCTCACATAACTCCATTGGCGAAAAAAAATAAAAATTTTACTGCTCTTACAATATGCAAGACACTAACGGTTTTTATAGTATAAATGCCATAAACTATAACAAAAATAATATAAAGTGGATATAACTGTAACCGTACCGACCTGACGAATAAAGATAGCATGTCATATGTAAGGTATAGTAAACGGCATACAAAAAAAACACCTCATATAAAATCAAATAAATAATGATCAGGGTGTCAGATGTCCCCCAGAATGGTACCGATGGAAATGTCGACTCATCTTACACCAATATTTTGGCACCGCAAGGCCTCTGGGACATGGTATAATGGCTATAAAAAACCCTGAAATAAAAAAGGCCCCAAAAATACACAAGGCTTCTATCATGTCTGCGGCCTGTGGATGAGTCCGGTGACGCAATGCGGCCACCTAAGGGGGATTTCTAGAAACATTGGAATAAGGGGAATACATAGTGAGTTCCATTTCTCATTTAGTATTTGCTGTTAGAGGAAAAAATGGATTCAAATGGAATACCTGCCAAAAAAATTTACATTTTAAATTTCCCCTCCAACTTGCTTAAATTTCTGCTAAACACCTAAAGGGTTAATACACTTATGAAATGTTACTTTGAATACTTTAAGGGGTGCAGTTTTTACAGTGGAGGGATTTATGGGGGTAACTAACATACAGGCCCCACAAATCTACTTCAGAACTGAACTGGTCCCTAATAAAATCAGAATTTGAAATTTTCCTGAAAATTTGAAAAATAACTGCAAAATTTTGAAGCCCTCTAACCTCCTAACAAGTAAAATGATGTTCACCAAATGACGTCACCATGAAGTAGACATGTTATAGATGTTGCAGTAATAATTAGTTCATGTGGCATGGCTATCTTTCTTAGGAAAAGAGAATTTTGAATATAAAATATTGTAAATTTTTCTAATTTTTGCGCAAATGTGTTTTTTACAAAAAACTACTGGGTGTATCAACCAAAGTATACCACAAACATAAAGAGGAATATTTCACGAAAAAACAGTCTCAGAATAACCACGATAGTTAGGAAGCATCACAAAGTTATCACTACATAAAGAGAGACAGGTCAGATTTGGAAAATAGGCCCCGGGCATTAAGGCCAAAACAGGCTGCGGAGGCAAGGGGGGGAGGGGGGTAACAGGCTGCGGAGGCAAGGGGTTAATGTTGTTCCCCTGAGACTACTGTAATCCCAATCTAACCTCAAACCCACGGTGTATGTTATTACCTCAGAACAGGGCGAACCGGAAGATTTTCCTAGATGTTCACACACATAGAGCACCGTAATCTCCACCCTACCATCCAGCCCCCCTCATATACAGTACATGACTCTATACCTATAGTTCAAATATAATTGGAGCTTCTCACCTGCAGCTGTACAGGTAATGAGCAGCAGTATAAGCAGGACCATGCGAGGCGCCATCCTGGAAAACCAGCTGATAGAATAGGCGATGTCCATCACGTGTTTAGGAAGTGATAGAATGATGTAACAGTCACATGATTCAACTCTAATTGGTTATTGCCAACGAAACGGAAATCACGACACAGTTAAAGGTGGAATCTCATTGGTTTCTAGGGGAAACTAAAACAATTCTACTACACCAGTTTGATAAATCACCCCCATTGTGCACATAGTAGTTCTCTGGCTATAGGTTGTGGCAGAGAATATACGGCATAGCAATCCCCATACCCACTATATAGAGACATGTAGTATCCCATACACACAGAACTGGGCATGCTTCTCACCTGTAGCTACATAAGTCGTGAGTAGTAGTGTAAGCAGGATCATGGGGGTCTCCATGCAGCCAATAAGACCATGTACTTTAATAATAAGCTTTCCAGCAGATTATTATATCTTCGTGTGACAATTCTTGAAAGCCATAAGATGTCACTTCCTGTTAAATAAGATGCATTTCTATTTGTGGAAATTCCCACAAACAACCATTCCGTCATCAGATAATAATTCCCTTACTGCACCACCTTGGCATTAACCACTTAATGTCCAGTCTATTTTAGGCCTTAGGGACCAACTTTTAGTTTCGTTTTTCTAGGCACAATATTTTCCCCCCACTGATGTAGCTGAATCAGAATCTGATTTGCAAGGGAACAAAATGTATTTTTTTAAAAGCAGCTTGTTATGACTGTACCTGCTGGGACCTCGGCCTGGTCTTTTAATTCATAAGGTACAACCGAGACTGCTCTTTTGCCATGAATTTGCACTCACTCTGTGTGTTATTTGCATTTGCCTGAGCTCTTTCTGAACACTGTCCTACCCCTTCTGCTCTGCTGATTGGTTCACCTGACACACCCGTCTCTTCCCTGTTGTTTTGCTTACATGATTGACATCTGGTTTCTCCACTCACTCTTGCTGGATTCTGTACCTCTGTTCCAATCACATTCTGGACTGGATCCCTGATCTCCTGTATGGACTTCCTCAGTATTAACCCTTTGCCAGCTATAAATTTTCCTTGAATCATGTTCGCGTACCTTGTATTCATGTCTGTATCTGCTATTTCTGGGTTATCCTGACCTCAGCTCTGCTACCTGACTTTTCTCTTGGATCCTGATTGTGTACCTTGTTGCCCATTTGGTTTGGACCCTGGCCTGTTGACTATCCCTTGTATGTTACTTGGTCTTGTCCGTGTTTTGTGGACTGTCATTCAGTTGCCTACAGTCAACTAGGGCTGTTTGAGGCAAGTAGGAGGGACAGTGGGCAGGGACAAGTTCAGGGTTCACAGTCTGTGTATCCTCCCCATCCCTTCCCTGTCTGAACTCCATTAAATTACATATTTGATGTAAATAAGCTGTATGTATTTCTTTATATATTTTCTTATCATTATGTTTCATACAGAATCGCAGGACTGAGCTCCTCACCCCATCAGGATATCTAGTGCCATACATCTGGAAATAATAGACTGAATCTGGTTATAAGATGGTGGAGTTACCCTTTAGGATGCCATTTTCTCCATATCCCGGCACTGTGTATCAGGTCTGTATAACGCTGCTGCCGTTGCCGGGGTTTGTTTCCTGATGTCTCTATAATAAAGCACAATCCTGTGATACACAATGCTTCTGTCTGAGTTCCTAAGAAAAGAGTCCTTAAGGGGGTGCTTAAGGTCCTTAAGGGGGAGCTGTGTACACACAGGAGACATGGTAGTGGCCAGCACTGGTGTAATCGACAGAGATGTCTCCTGTGTAATATCAGGCGTGTGACATCATCAGCACAAACTGAGAAGATGACGTCATAGAGTCCAACAACGTGTTACATAACTATCTATAAGTGTCATGTCCGAGAAGAGGTTAGTCCTAATCCGAGCCCAGCCTCCTGTCCCTGCCTACTTGGATGACCTGCCCTAAGTAGTAGTCTCCAACCGGGCGACAGTCCCTACATTAAGTGTAAGGAAGGAAGATGAAACAGTCACCAGTCTGGAGAAAGCCATGACAAATGCAAAGAAGACAGGAGAATCACAAAAGTGAAAGGTTCGGTCCAGCAGGTTCGCTGAACAGTAATGTAAAGTTCGGGTTTGTACCGAATCGAATTGTAATGAGCCACTCATTATACTCACATGTCTGTGCTCCCCTGGGGTCCTTCTTCAGTCAGGTCTCATTGTCTTCTCTGGTGAAGGCCCGCTCAGCCAATCACAAGCAGACTGGGATGAGACAACACCGCTGTCCGTGATTGGCTGAGGGGGCCTTTAACAGAGAAGAAAACGGGACCTGACAGGAGAAGAAGGACCTGGGGGAGCGCGGACAGGTAAGAATAACTTTAATTTTTTTCTGAGATGTGTGTCCACTCTTCCCAAACCTGTCCAAACTTTTCGCAAACTTCAGAACAAATCTGGGATCGAGGGCTCGGTTCTCTACTCGCTCATCTTGGGACCCATTGATATCGTCAGAGATGCAAAGGTCCTCACCCATAGACAGACGAGTGACAGAAAACGATGTACCAGCAAATATCCAATAAAATATCCAAAAGCCTATTGAGTTGAATCTATAAAAAATGTTACAGGTAAAAAAACACACAGTTTTATCACATGATGTATCAATGAAATATTTTGTTGCTAAATTGTAATCGGAGACATTAAAAAGAGGAAGGGAGAATTGGCGCCATCTAGTGGTCACTTTCATTAAGTACATTGTTACGCAGATCGCTAGAAAAAATACTTACCATTGCCCATAGAAGAGGACTATATTACAGACAATAAAGGCATAGAGCAGAACTGAATTTAAAGGGGTTATCCAGTGCTACAAAAACATGGCCACTTTTGCCCCGCTATTGTCTCCAGATTGGGTGGGGTTTGAAACTCAGTTCCATTGAAGTAAATGGAGCTTAATTGCAAACCACACCTGACCTGGAGACAAGAGAGGGAGAAAAGTGGCCGTGTTTTTGTAGCGCCGCCCCTTTAACCATGAAATCAAACTGAAAATAAGCGAGACGCTGTTAATAAATGTAAAGAAGATCTCATCTAAAGGTCATCAAATTCGGCACCCGGGTGTCCAGCTTTAGAATCGAGTCGGCTTCTCTATTGTATAAGGTAGGTTTCCAATAATATTTCTATTTAAATCTTCGATTCAAAAAAACTTTAAAATATCTGTTTGACCTTCATGGTGAATGGTTTGACCTTTCAGTGAATCTGGTGGGCCAATAGGGGTGGGGCCTAATTTGAGGCTGGTACACAAGTACACCCATCTTCATAAATGTAGCCCAATATTTTTAATCGCATTACATTGCTTACTATATTCCATGGAGAAAACGTTGTTTCTTTTTCCGATTGTTGGTAGTGGGAGACAACAGGGAGTCCCTAGGTCTGGTTTCTGCTATTGTTTTTGCTCTATTATTCATCCAGGAGGAATATCCTCATTGTTTTAATCTTGTACTTGTGCAACTTAATCTTGTCTATCTGAGCATGCCCGTTACAATCTAAGGAACTCCTCCGTGGGAACAGCCGGGAAGGGGAGGTGACAGCTTCCAGCCTGCAAAATGCAGTTTCCCGCGGAAGGTTCCCTTTATTGGGAAGTGACAACTTTTCACATCCCTTTTTAGGCCATGTTCACACAACGAATGTTTAACATAAATCACGCCTGTTGTTGCAATTTGCAACAACGTCCGTGATTAATACAAAAAATAGATTGCCATAGAAGCCAGAGGGAATCCCGGCCGGGATTCAAACCAGCTGCATGGAAAACTGACATATCAGTTTTGTGTGGCCGCTATTCATTGAATAGCGGCCACACAGACACGTCAGTTGACACAATGGAGAGTGCGGCACCAGCCGCAATCTCCATTGGGCATTATGGTGAATCGGGATGCGAGCGCACACGGATACGCCCGCATCCCAATTCAGCAAAAAATCATCCCTCCGGGATGAACTTCACTAACACCGGCCGTTCTGTGAAACAGCCAGGTCACAGAACGTCCAGTGTCATACGCTGTGTGAACTCGGCCTTAAACATAAATACAAGAAATTAACTTGCTCTGAAAATAGATGACCGGTAAACTGTAAATTTTAATTATTATTATGTAGGGGACAAAGTCTGGAATAGCCGCCACATGGTGACCCCAAATAAATAAGAGGTGGTTGATGTAGCAGCCGTACCAGACAATGTCCCCCAAAAATACATTCATGTCACCGAAGAGGAACAACTCCTTCCTCCATGACATATAAGCGAGGCAAGGTTGGTGAAAGGAAGGAGTCTCCATGCAGAGACAGGCCGCTCAGCCAATCACTAGCTGCGACGCTGTCCCGTCTCTGTCAGTGATTGGCTGAGCGGCCTGTCACTTCACAGACAGCTTCACAAGCCTCCGTGGCGTCTGTGGTGAATGGGGAACAGGTAGGAGGACACTGGGGAGTGTGGTCAGGTAAGTGTAACCCCTGGAGAGGATTTATGGGGAGCAGCGGGCACAGTGCAGGAGAGAGGCAGCCAAACTACAACTCCCATCTCTCCCTGGGGCAGTGAGCTGAGGTAAACAGGAAGTGATCAGGTACTGTGGAGAGGAAGGGGGAGAAGACAGAGACAGCGCAATGTGGTTAGCATTATCTGAGGAGACCCCAGGTGATGCAGTTATTGTCCTGAAAAACAACTTTTAAACTGGCAGCCCTGTGTCCAACGGCCGTGGCCTAGAATATCTGTGCCCTGACTTTGCCCCACCTCTCCGTCTCTCCTCCCCACCCTCCTCATCATTAGGAATGCTCCAGGCAGATTTTCTCCTATTCATCAGCTGTGTGAGTACGGTACATGGGCTGGATCGTTAAGGACCTGGGCAATGTTCAGACAGGAGAAAATGTTCTAGGGGCATTCCTAATGGTGGTGCATAGTTAGGCCACAGATATTGTAGGCCACAGCTGTTTGGCACAGGGCTGCAAGTTTAAAAGTTGTTTTTTAGGACAATAACTGCATCACCTGCTGAACTGACCCCGGGACAGATCTTGGATTATAAGCAGCTATCCGAAGGTACAAGCGGTTTGGGGGGGTCAGATTGTGGGTGAAGAGTCGCTTGAAGTACTGGTGGTGGGCTGACCCACCCCCAGTGGGAGGAAACCCCTGCCCCTCTATGATGCATTAATGGAGCCGTGTCATAGAGGAGTGAAGGTTTCCTCCCACTGGGGGTGGGTCGGCCCGCCACCAATGCTTCAGCCCAGGCCTGATGGTACATTCACTATAACAGTAGCAGTAATATCCTTAGTAATATTAGCAAGGCAGGATCTACTTGGTATGTGCTAATGGTCCAACCTTTCTAGTAGTTTCCAACAGGTGCCCATAACACAGACGTGTTCTGGAAGGGCGATCAGCTGATTGGCCAGCAGCAGTTTGGCGGAAAGTTTTGGAGCCGCATATAAGCCGTCTCTCAGCGCTGTGTCAGCAGTTCAGCGAGTCAAGAAGCAGCAAGCAACATTCTCGCCACCAGATGGCGAACTAGCTCATGCAACACTTCATTATAGGAACAACTGGAAACGACACACTTTGTTTAACCCCTTGGGTTGTTGGGATTCCAGCATGTGTATCCAGTATGTCTCTTTCTGTGATAATTTTCTTTTTAATTCTTATCCTCCATTCACAGAATTATCACAGAAAGAGACATACTGGATATGCATGCTGGAATCCCAACAACCCAAGGGGTTAAACAAAGTCTGTAGCTTCCAGTCCTTCCTATAATGAAGTGGTGCAGGAGCTAGTTCGCCATCTGGTGGAGAGAATGTACCTGACATCCTGTATGTAGAAAATAATTTAATTGTAACATAATATATAATTTAAATAGATGAAATTGTGACATGATTATGTTGGTATAAGTGGAACTTGATTTTAATGTATTTTGTCTTAGTCAAGGATTTGATATCGTTGTGAAATAGATGACGTCATGAATACTATTTAAGGCTACATTCACATTCTGTAAGAGACTGGCCGTTCCGTGACTCGGCCGGGTCACGGAACGGCTGGTCTCTAAAAAGATCATCCCGGCAGTGGAGGTCTCTTCAACAACTTCAACAACGCCCTAAGCTGGATGCATGGTTCCCTCCATGACGTAGAGCTAAGGCTAGGTTCACACTGCGTTTTCAGCATCCGTTTAACGCATCAGTTTTTTGCAAAAAACGCATGAAAAATGGATTGCAAAAAACGGATTCATTTGTGTGCATCCGTTTTTCCATTGACTTCCATTATAAAGAAAAACGGATCCGTTTTTTTTGGCGGACCAAAAAACCTTGCTGACCCTATTTTTCTGGACGTTAAAAAAAACGGATCCGTTAAACGGATGCTGAAAACGCAGTGTGAACCTAGCCTAAGACGTTAGTTAGTGTGCGTCTAAGGGTTGGCGGCACAAGGGGCTTTCCAGAAGTCTCTGCAGTCTTGTTCTATTTCTCCCAGGTTCTGTACGTCCTCATTACATATGGATGGTAACTTTTACTGGTTCTGGCCTGTTCTGACCACAACCCCAATCCACAGCTCGTAGAGCCCAGAGATCCTTGTAATGCTGTATCCAGTAACACGAGACACGGACACGTATATACAGTATGAGATAAGCTTTATTACAAGGTTCAGTAGATTATTAAAGGATATAAAAACATAAGGGTTACTATATATATGTATATAATATGAAATTCTTATACTGATCAGCACATTGCTCTACATGGCGGTACCATCCCAGGTAAAACCCTCTGAGAGTCTCAGCACAATCCATTGTCTTTGGTCGGTGAAGCGATATGACTCAATGTATAAGTGTAACTCAGGAGGAGGAAACAAGATAGATGACTATATACAGGTCTATATACACTAACTATTGTCAGCCCTATCAAAGTCATGTGACAAGCAGGTCCTTGCCCCTCTTACAGCACCTTCTCACATTGACCTAGATCGTATCCTTCTGTGTATGTCCTCACCATAGATGATGGCATGGCACCAGTATGGGGTGACACTGGACGTTATCGATATAGAGAGACAAGTAGGAAGCTTTGATACCCATAAGAAATAAGCTTTGTACATTGTACAGATCTATTCCATCTCTATGGCCAAACTCTTTTTTTTCCCCATCAGGTTATTAGTTTTGGATATCTAGAATGGTGTAATGTGTCCATGAAAACTGGAAATAAGCCAACGAGATCCAACATGATGGTAGCCCATGTAACCTACCTGACAGCAGCGTTAACGGACGCTAAGCTTTATACAACCCCTATTACGGCTTCCATCCATATTGGTGAAATGTTGGCCGAACTGGACAATTCTCTAATGTGTATGGTGGCTTCCCGACCTTCCCCGACAGAAGATGTTGGGTTAAAAAAGAACAAGTCAAGTTGGATTCCAGCCACCTAAGGCTGGCTTTACTCAAGCGTATATTGGATTCATATGCACATCTGTAGTAGGAACGCAAGGCTCGATCTAAGGAACCGAACTGACACGACCAGTGGTCGGGCCGGGATTTACTTTAGTAATACGGATGTGTACACACATCTGAAAAATACTTGTGTACGCCAGCTGTACTTGTATTTGAGGAGATAAGAGCTGTCTGGCAGCGGCATACCTAACCTCCCCCATTTAGGACACAGGAACACTCAGCCAAGCAGGACCCCCATGTGTATGGAGTGAATTGAGGAGATAGCTGTTGGACAACCACTATTCAAGCTTACAACGTCCTTATTATTAGACCACTGTCCACCCTGTAGTCAGTCCCACATATAACGCCCCGTACACATGATTTGAGTCATATCTTTGGGAATCGGCCTCCTCACTGATATGTTCCATGGGTTCTCCTGCCCCGATCCAGTATACAGTAGTCACCAACCAGGTACAATATAACCTTATAATATAATTATACTAAAAAAACTGTACAAACATCATCCATTTGCTACTGGACTATGGTCTTGGTCCGTTCCATCCACATCTACCTCCATGGTGGATGTTCCATCTTCTCCACAGTGACTTGGGTCTGGACCTCGGATGTCCTCTTCTGGAGACGGGTCTAGGCTCACAGTCACACTGTCTCTAGAACCTTCAGAGTCATTCGTAGGAACTTCCTGGTAGCCCTCCCTCCCCCGCTCCGTCTCAGATGGAGTCTCGTTACGTGATAACTCAAGTTCTGATGTCTCGTTTGATGTATTTGCAGACTCTGCTTTTCCGTTTGCTTTTAGACCTGTTAGAAGAAGGAAAGATTAACACGTTTTCATCTCACATTGTGGTTGCAATGATGACAGATCGGCTTACATTACATCAGTAGCAGTCAGTTTTGGTCCCATAGAGGTGCATGAGGCCTGAACCTTACCCCAGTATATGGAGACTTATGGATGGCAGCTTCCAAATGAATCCAATGGGTAAAAATTGTACACAATGCTTACGGAAGCGGTGGAGTCCAAAGGAGAACGATCCTAAACCCAACTAACCCTAACCTAAGCTTAGAGGGTTACTCTGTCTTGATCTTAAAGAGCTTAGATACAGTTAGATACAGGAGACCTTAGTGTAATAAACTATTTTTCATGGCAATTGGAACACTGTTTATGAAAAAATAGGAGTATGCCCCATCTTACTCTCCCCAAGTGGCTCTGTTTACTATCTAGTGGTCGTGCCAGGTTACTCCAACTCAACTCCCATTCACTTCAATGGGAGCCGAAGCTGCAGTAACCTGGCACAGTCACTATACAAGGACTGGCACCTCATTGGTAGTGTATATGCCGGAGTAATGTCGCTGTCTACTAGCTGATCAATTGGGTTTGTCCGGTGTCAGCCCCCACCAATCAGACATTGACCTATCCTTTGGATAATAGACCCAGGAAATTTGATTTGTGTATTCCGACTTATCTTCCCCTATCCACATTGCACCACCACTTTATTCATTCTCTATGGGAGCTGGTGAAGGTAGCTGAACATTGTACCCGACTATCTCAAGGAATAGAGTGATGGTGTGTGTGCCAAACTGCGACCCCATTCCAAACAAAGGAGTTGGGCTAGTTGGGTCTGTCTAACACAGTACTTAATTCCTGCAGTACTCTGGTATGGATGCCTTCTGGGCCGGGGATTGATGGATCTTAATGTTGGCTCTTCCTTCACCTTGGAGCCAATATGTCTTGAGTAGATTTAAATGAAGAAGAATTGTTGCAGAAATTTCACAACTGAAACTTGAACCCATGCATCGGTATCAACATCAAACCACTGGACTTCTGGGGGCCTCGCTCAGATTACATTAAAGAAATTTCTCCAACAAGTCGGCCACATGTGACATTACCCTTAGGCTCATTTTACTTTTAGTTAATCCCTTAAAGGGAACCTGTCACCCCCCGTGTCAAGGTGAAGGTCGCCTGACCCCCAGGTCCCGCTCCTGGAGCCGGTCCCGGGACGGAGATATCCTTGTCTGAAGCCCGGCGTGCGCTGTAGATGGGTCCGATGCCCATAGAGAATGATGGCTCAATTCATTGTCTCTGGGTGTTCCGACAAGGATATCTCTGTCCCAGGACCGGCTCTAGAAACGGGACTTGGCGAGATTGGGGTAAGTATTCGGGGCTCTAGCTGGGGGTCGGATGACCTTCACCCCGGCACGGGGGGTGACAGGTTCCCTTTAAAGGGACAACAGGTTATGTCAAATAATTGGTGAAAGGAAGGGTTAGGGTATATGTACACAGAGAAATTTTCATGAATAACTCCCCACACGCTCCCGCTTCCCTCTCTGCTGACTCCATAGACTCCATTCTATGGTCAGCGGGTTCCACTGTCCTCCCAAAAAATTAAGAAAAAATTACTCTGTGTGCATGTACCCTAACAGGGTGGGGTTAGAGATTCTCTCGCTGATGTAACGTGTTTGCCACCACCACTGCGCCATGTTGAGGAGAAACGTGTGTAACTTTCTGAGACATTTTTATCCCTCTGAGCTGTAGAGATGGATGTGTGCTAGAGACAATAACCGTCCTGCTGTAAAGGGAGACTTACATGTGTACACAACAAAGCAAAAGCCAACAGTGACTAAGGGGACAATGAAGGCAACGAAGAAGATGAGGGCGATAGTCCCGCTCCCTAGATGTGATGTTGAACTTCTACAGTCCTTGTCTGGAGGAAAAAAAAATAAGAAGGTCATATGTAGGCAACACAAGAAGAAGAATATGCTCTAGAGGTCAACTTTGGAGATAACCTTGAAATCAGCGTTTTCATCACATCCACCTACCTTGAGTGGATACTTTAACCTCTGAAGATGTCTTGTTGCCAAGAGGAGTCGACACTCTACAGGTATATCTCCCAGAAGAACCAGGATCACAACCATCCAGAGACAAGTAGGAGTTGTTGCCCATTCTGGTAATGTTCTCAGTGAAGACTTCTCCATCCTTTAGAAATGTCACATTGAATGGATCTTCTCCCTGGACTCTGCACTCCAGGAGGATGACATACTGGTCCCCATGCTTTGTCTCATTCACCTTCTGCAGAGTTGGCTCTTTCAATGGTCCTGTAAGAAGACAACGTTGTATGATCAAGCACAAAGACCAATACCAAGCTCCCCCCACTTTTACTTTTGCAGGAGGTGACACTTTTCAAACCATGGTTTACCCTGGTTCTGAGCTTGCTGATCCTGTCTACATCCCTACATATCTGGTACCTTTCTGTTCTAATGTTGAACTTGTCTCCATTTTTTGAGTATTTTTAGTTCTTTCCAATTGCCTTTACCCAATACAACCTGTCTATTAAACCTTGAACATACAGATCTCCATATCCACCAAGTCTCTGCCCAATGTGCTACGTGGCAAAGTTACAGCCAATTGGTGAATATTCACTAAGCTCTGACCTGTAGATACATACGTGGACTTGGAAAAAGAAGAGTGTGTTGGCTTCTGTGCATCCTGGTTAGGCCTATGTCATGCTGGTTGTGGTTAAAAGGTTACGGAGAACCACTTTCAGCCCATTCATCCCCACCAAAGGAGTAATGTTATTGAAAGGACAATAATAACATATCACCAACTACTTCCATGTCCATACACATAAACTGGTCAGAAACAACTGCCACAAGGGACGTAAATCAGTTTTCTTCTTGTAATATCGGCCATAGACAATAGCTTTTAGCCAAATGCTTGTTTAGCAGACAGCCATCTCTCCTGATCTTTATATACCCATGGAGACGTGACTTGTGAGGAGCCAACATGCCAAGTTCTTTTCTCTCTGACATTTGTTGTTGTCGGATCGGAGGCCACCATACGTAAAATTGTTGGTCTCCGCTATGACTTATGGACAGATTTGGTCTTCTTTAAATGTTATTGGAAGAATTGAGTTAGCATCAAATAGTATAAGGTTTGATGAGGCAACTGTGAATGCTAGGAGATATGGAATGAAGAGAACATAAAACTTTCCCAGTATAGGACTCACCAATCACATAGAGCTCTATTTCAGCCACAACCTTCATGTCCACCACCTGCTGATAGGTACCGCTGTCATTTTTTGTCAGGTTATTCAGGACAATTATGCCATTTGTTGAGTAGAACTTGGCTCGGAGTGTATATGGTTCCAGCATGTTTCCAGATCCATGGTATGCAAATAGAAGTCCTTGGCCCTCTCTTTTTAAATCATATACTGTGCTTTTAGAGATGTCCACTGGCGGGAAGGTCATCGATGACCCAACTTCCTGGTAAACTGTATGTTTTTTTATTTCAGCATTTACTAGAGAAAAAACAAAAACAAGAAGAATAAAGGTCAGAAAACTTGTTAAGTAAGAACACAAAGTGCTGCAAGTGTTTTTTCAGAAAACACTATGCACAAGCACAGCCTAAAGCATAGACCTCTGCCATGGTGGTCTATGGAGGTTAAATTGAAGATCATGTTGGGTTCAGCCTTCATCTCTATAAGTGATGCCAATGTAATTCTCCAACTCACACACAGTAGTAAAGAAGTGAGAACAAGGGTAAAACTCGCCTAGTCTCCTAATAGAATGTAAGGTACAAAACAAGTAGTGATCTATACTCATCATTGATGGAGATCTTGTATGGAACCAACCCAAGTGTAACAACTTAGTCTCCTTCTAGAATGGGAAGTAAAAGAAATTTCAGGGCTATCCTGCCAATGAATGGAACCTAGCATAGAACCAACCCAAGAATAACACCAATCTACTGTGCTACGAGAATAAAGGATCCCTCCATGGGGCTCATGAAGGGTCTGACTTATATAAGGCTTATTCCCATTTGTCACTCTCCACAGAGTCAGCAATAATAGCAAACAGGGGAGGGGACCAACTCATGAGCAGCCTCCTGAATGATCTAGGGCTGTTGGGTTTCGTTCACGGATGTTGGAGTTACTATGGCGCCATTTGTTGTGTTTCATGTACAGACCTTAGATCCTAAACACTTTGGACTTTTGTTATAAACATCTCGTAGATGACCAAGTTCCATTGTTTTCACCAAGCTTCAGGTATTACAGGGGTTTCCGGACTTACCGAGCTAACACTTCTATCTGGTTCTATCCGGCTCCACAACCTGCCCCCCCAGGCTAATAGAGGAATTTACTAGACGGTGGATCAGTGAGCCTCACACAGCAGTAGCATAGGGCCGTCTCTCCTGGACACCATATACACTGACATACTGTAAGGATCCCTCCGCTGTGTAAGCAGGACCTGGTTGCTCTAGGAGTCTTCTGTCAATAACTATTGTGTAAAAATCCTTTAGTGTACCTGTTATCATAAAAAATTTCTCACTTGACATCTCTTCTGACATAGAGATGTGTCAAAAGTTTTGATCGGTCCGGGTCTGAGTGTGCACACCTGTACAGATCGGGAGATGAGTGTGCACAAAGCACAATCATACAGATCGGGAGATGAGTGTGCACAAAGCACAATCATACAGATCGGGAGATGAGTGTGCACAAAGCACAATCATACAGATCGGGAGATGAGTGTGCACAAAGCACAATCATACAGATCGGGAGATGAGTGTGCACAAAGCACAATCATACAGATCGGGAGATGAGTGTGCACAAAGCACAATCATACAGATCGGGAGATGAGTGTGCACAAAGCACAATCATACAGATCGGGAGATGAGTGTGCACAAAGCACAATCATACAGATCGGGAGATGAGTGTACAGACCCGTACCGATAGGGAAAACGAGCGGGGAGAGGAGCAAGCTGTGTCAGTGATAAGATTCATGCTCCATAGACTTACATTAGAAGCCCGGCTCATCACATGACACAGATATGGGAAAGCGACTTGCTTAGCGCGAGACAGGGGAGAGCGGCCTCTAGTGACTGCTGCAGTGCGGCCACAAGAGCAAAGAGAAGAGGAGACCCAGGTGAGTATAAGAGTTTGTTTTTTTATGTTATATGCTATATGGGAGGGGGAGCACAGGGGAGCTATATACTACTGGGGGAGCGCACAGGAGGGCTATATGGGAGAAAGAGCACGCAGAGGGGTCTATATACTACTGGGGGAGTGCACAAGGGAGCTATATACTACTCGGGAGGCTACAGTATATACTACTTGGTAGCACACAGTGGGGTCTATATACTACTGGGGAGCACAAACTGGAGATCTATATACTACTGGCAGAGCGCACAGGGGTCTATATACTACTGGCGGAGCGCATAGGGGGTCTATATACTGCTGGGGGAGCGCACATGGGGTCTATATACTACTGGGGAAGCAACAGGGGGGCTATATACTACTGGAGGAGCAACAGGGGGCTATATACTACTGGGGGAGCAACAGGGGGGCTATATACTACTGGGGTAGTGCACAGGGGGTTTATATACTACTGAGGGAGCAACAAGGGGGCTATATACTACTGGGGAAGCAACAGGGGGGCTATATACTACTGGAGGAGCAACAGGGGGCTATATACTACTGGGGGAGCAACAGGGGGGCTATATACTACTGGGGTAGTGCACAGGGGGTTTATATACTACTGGGGGAGCAACAAGGGGGCTATATACTACTGAGGGAGTGCGCACGGGGCTATTACTATGTGGAGGCACAGCAGGGTGCGTTATTACTATATGGGGGCACAGCAGGAGACATTATTACTATATGGGGCACAGCAGGGGGCATTATTACTATATGGGGCACAGCAGGAGACATTATTACTATATGGGGCACAGCAGGGGGCATTATTACTATATGGGGCACAGCAGGGGGCATTATTACTATATGGGGCAAAGCAGCAAATCCTACATACAGGGGGCAACCCAGATACCTACTGGCTTTACAGAATTACTACTGTATGGGAGTAAGTTGCTAGAAATGTGTGGAGCCTATGATGTTTGTCTGGCAGGTTCTGAAAAGATTAATTGTGGCTGCAAGAAATCATCATGGAGGTCTGGGCCAGATGGAGAGGAAAAGGAAAGCGATGCCTCAGATCAAAGAAGACGTCTCCTGTGAGTCCCTGAATGATGATTTTTGTATTCAGTAGAACATTATTTGGTAGGAGCGCTGCACTGCTCTATGCCGTAATAACAGTAACAGTTCATGAGGAGCAGGGAGTGCACGCACTAGGTAGCAAATGTTTACAGTTTAAAAATAAAATAATCATATTAATAAAGTGAAGGGGGTACGCCGGGGCCCTGGAATTTAAAAATAACAGAAAATCTGAAGTTGTGAACTACACCTCCCAGCATGCCCTGACAGCTATAGACCTTCAGGGACTGCTGAGAATTGTAGCTTCCAGTATGTCCAACAAGATTAGATGGTATATAGTGTCTGTGCTGCAGTGACATTATATAATTTTCTCCCGTACGGTAAGTGGGCCTGTGGGCGTTGAAATGCCAGGGCCGATTTTCAGTCCCAGTCCGGCCCTGCTGTGGTGTCCGGATGACTTTAGTATAAGATGGATGAGCAGCTATAGCAGAATAATTGTGATGGATGCAGAGAAGCAGCCGACAGAACTGTGAACGCCGCTCTGGATGTATGTAACTGCAGTATAAAACATGCACCTTCAGAATTATGAATGCAGCTCTGGATGCATGTAACTTGAGTATAAAACATGTACCTTCAGAATTATAAATGCAGCTTTGGGTGTAACTTGTGTATAAGGTACAAAATGCAGTAACATCAGTAAAGTGAATACAGCTTTGAATGTGATTGGAGTCTATTTAGTTTCACATGTGTGGGTGGATGACGTCACTTCACTGGGCTGACCAATAGTGAGGCAGATATTAGAGGGAGGCAAGGCCACAGCAGAAGGTTATAAGAGGCACGTCCAGAATGTTCCACAGCACAACCCACAGTTACAAGAACAGCCTATCGTGTAACCAAATAACTGAGCTTCTGTGACGTACGGTAAGATACAACGTAGAAATACTGCCAGATACAGGATCTCTGACTATGGACACAAGCAGAACCTTCAGACTGTTACCCCAGCTGGGACCATACAGAATGGACACCCAGAGAAGACCAGAAGACCATCTCCTCTAATGGAAGAAATCCTTAGATGTTTCTGAAGACACCAGGAGATCCCATGGAATATGTGAGGCTGGCTACTCAGGGAGAACCTAATCCAGGAGATGACTTCATCAGGACACAGTGATATCATGGATTGCTAGTTCTGTATATAATATCAGTTTATTGTAGGATTGGTATCATGGTGGATGTGTCTGGCTGGACTGTGAAGGTAAGTCGCTGGGAGAAGTGGAGACATAATGGGCTGTTAGTAGAGACACTTAGGATAATGGTTCTGACTATAGGATGGGTGTGTGTGTGTGGGGGGGGGGGGGCGGTGTAATCTTAGTAGAAGGTTCAGTCATTGATATAAGATGGTGGGGTGGTCTTCTTATGACATAGACCCATCATACAAATATAGCTGTAAAATGTCTCCATGAACCTGATCATTTATTGCATTATGTTTTATTTATATAGTAAGAACCTATTGTGCAGTGCTGTACATTACATGGCAGTATAGGGTTAAGTACAAGGTAGAGAGAGAGCAATGCTGTAATTTTATATGGTTGACATTGGGTTAAATACAGACAGGGGTAGTGGTCAACCCCACGGCAGTCCCCTAATTTATCATCTACTGATATATCAGATATCAGATAGTAAAGATATATATTATTTTAACTTAAGAAAAGTCCCTTATGCAGTGGAGATGCTTTATACTCCCTGGGACACCACTGACCGAGGAATAGTGTACAGCCAGCACATTATGTACTATGACAGCAATGGCTATGCTTGCTACCGAGTCATCTCAGTCCTCTGCTATATGAATAATTCCCTTGTGACCACCCATAATGGGCTAGATAGAACACCTGGGTCTGCAGCTGTGCTGGTAAGGAGAAGTACAAAGGGGTGTGGGGGTGGGGGATGGGCGCCATGATAAATGAGAGGCGGAGTGAAACTAATCTCATAATGAAACTGAATATTGAATTCCTGTAGCTATGGTGACTGGAAACCCCCAGAGTCATTTACAGGAATGAATGAGTCATGGGAATTTCCTATAAATGATCAGTGGGCAGTGAGATCACGCTATGTATACCCCGCCCTCCTACATCATCTGAGCCTTATTATACAACAATAGTTATATAATTCATATTATTATCCTTTATATTGATTCCAATGATGAGGTGTTTATCCCCAGCATACGCTTCTGCAACCTAGGTTCTTTCATCATAAAAACTGAGACAAGGGTAGTTATAGACCCCACTGCAGTCCCCTGGTAAATATTATAACCCTGACATAGGACAAAGACATTAGACACACAGAATCTTTTACATGATGGGACACTTAGGAAAAGCCCCCTGCTCCATCTAGTCGCCCTATTAGTATTTCCCTTCTTATTATTTTAGGATAGATATATGTATACACCAGGCAGGTTACATTATGTTATTGTGGATCTACCAACCACATCTGCTGGAAGTTTCCTCCAAGCCTCTACTACTCTTTCAGTAAAGTAATATTATCTCACGTTGCTTCGGATCTTCCCCCAGATAACCTGTCTCCTCTTGTTCTAATGTTTAGTTTTATATTAAAAACTTCCCTTCTAAACCTTATTTAGTCCTTTAACATATTTAAAGGTTTCAACCATGTCCCCCCTTATACCCCACTCTAGGAAGGTCCTATATGTGATCATATCTATTGCCTACAAACACCACCCGACCCAGATACCAAAGGAAGGTATACATAGTGTACAGCCCCATCTTATGTTATATTTGAGTGATGACTAGTACTGGGACCTCAGATTTCCCATTGTAACCTAGAACCCCTGACCTATCTTATTGTAGCAGAATGAGAAGAAGCTTTGCCCAGTGAGCTGACACTTATAGCTCCCAGTTATCCCTGTGCCTAGTGAATGTTCTACGCCATACATACCAGTATACGTATAGCACGTAGGTCTCACCTGAAGCTGTGCTGGTCACGAGTAGTAGTATAAACAGGAACATGGAGGTCTCCATGCTGAAAGCGGTGAGGGGGGACGAGGGGTGAGAGGCGAGACGAGACTAATGCGATAATGAAAGTGTAAATAGGGATTTTCTTACACAGAATGAATGGAAATTCCCCAACATGTTTATGAGAATCTATACACATTTACGAGAAATGAATGAGTCATTGGAAATCCCTGCGCTGTCACCGGCTCACGCCACAGCCTGACGTCATTTCTTTTTTTGCTTTCATGTTGTAACCCCTTATAACCCTGTGCTGTATAATACTGGGAGGATAACACTATAAGGCTTCATTGCATATTGTTTTTTAGTGATACATTGTACTTCTCTTTGGGGTTTTGAGTTGGTTGGTGCGGTTTTATGCATTGAAAACAAAAAGGTAAGTTTTTTTATTTATTTATAGTGTACCTCAAATACCTTGACATGCTACACAGGTATTAATATGGCATGACTATATGGATTGGCTGGAGGGGGGGTCTTTGTATGGCACATTACATGACCCCCCGAAACACATTACCTATCTATCTTATTATATATACAGTACAATAACTGTAAATAGGTTATTATCATCCTTTGTGTATATAGCCCAGGGGTACAGGGGTAGTTATGGACCCCATGGCAGTCCCTGATAAATACCCTAATCCTGACATAGAAGACAACACTTAGACATAAAGAAATCTTTTGCACTTCAGATATTGCCCTTATACTGTAGAGAGGTTCTGTATATGACACCGATACCCCAGGGACACCACCTGCCCCGTATACGATGGCACATATATGTTACAGTGTACAGCCCCCATATTATGTGCTATTCCAGGGATGGCTGCTGCTATATACACAGTCATGTTATGACGACTGATAATGAATACATAATTAATACAATTAAGAAACTAATATTCCCGGTGATCACGGTTTTCCCTTTGTAACCTAAAATCCATGATGCACATTATTGCATCGCAATGGGGGAAACATCAGACCTCACAGTAACCCCCCCCCCCAATATATAGGTGCTACAAGTATTATATATATATATATATATATATATATACACAGCACTATATATATATAATGTGGTTCTCACCTACAGCTCCACAGGTGACAAGTAACATGAGAGCCAGGGGTATGAGGGTCTCCATACTGGTAGAGCGTGCACTCCACACCATTCCCAGGGGACAAATGACCAGACGTAAGTCATGTGACCTCCTATAGGTTGGCAAACAAAGGAAATTACCTCATACCTCGAGACGTCTTCTGCTCATTGATATAATAGAATATAACAGAATGAGTCAGAATCATGCCACCCCTTTCCTGCAGCCGCCGGACACTGACATCCTAGAATTTAACCCTTTCAGATCTGCCCAATATACCGTGCAACGAGAAGTATTCTGACTGATCATTTCCTATACAATCTCAGATTATTGAGCTTCACCAAATAATTTCTGCGTCATTCATCTCTAGGTTTTTTCTCATGATTTTTTTTGTCCCACATTTGTGTTTATAATGGATGACTATAGCCGTATATTTATATATGACGGAGACTGGGACTTTATGAAGCTCTGGTGCAGACTGGTGCAGACTGGTGCAGAGGGCTCTTCTCCACATTTATTATGCCTTTCAGACATTTTTTTTTTTGCTGCATCTGAAAAAAGGGTGTGGCCTTGGTAAATGGGGCGTGGCCTGTTCTGCAGTGTGTATCAGGTCTGTATGTTGTTACTGGTGTTTATTTCCTGATGTATTGTTAATAAGACACAATCCTGTAATAAATGTAATAAATAATATATGGGAAAAAAACACAGGAATAGCCAGATATCCCTAGCCTGATGCCAAGGGGTGCCTCCAGATGGTGATCCCCCCTCCCAATCTGGAGGCAGCCCCCTAGGTAACAGGCTAGAGATATCTGGCTATTCCCGTGTTTTTACACCCACAACCAAGGCTCCTAGGACCCTTTCTTTTTCCTGATCTCCCTGAGCTCAGTGATTTGCTGTTTTGTAAATAATAAATAATGTAATAAATAAATGATTCTTGTGTCTGATTTCTTCATAAATGAGTAATATCTGGTGAATAGGAATGTCCACATGGGGGCGCTGTGTGCACAAAGACGACAACGATAGAGGAGACATCTGAAGGCTCAAAAATAAAAATACCTGAGATGGTTACATCATATAGGAGCTGCTGCAGTGTGTTACCTGATGATACAACCATACACACACCATACAATCATACACATACCATACACACACAGACACACACCATACAATCCTATACACACCATACAACCACACACACACAGACACACACCATACAATCAAACACACACCATACAATCATACACATACCATACACACACAGACACACACCATACAACCACACACACACAGACCATACAATCAAACACACACCATACAATCATACACATACCATACAATCAAACACAGACACACACACACACACACACAAACACACCATACAACTATACTCATACCATACAATCATACACATACTATACAATCATACACATACCATACAATCATACACTCACAAGCACACACACTATACAATCATACACATACCATACACACAGACACACACCATACAATCATATACACACCATACAATAATACACATACCATACACACACAGACACACACCATACAATCATACACATACCATACACACACAGACACACACCATACAATCATATACACACCATACAATCATACACATACCATACACACACTGACACACACACACCATACAATCATACACATACCATACACACACAGACACACACCATACAATCATATACACACCATACAATCATACACATACCATACACACAGACACACACCATACAATCATATACACACCATACAACCACACACACACACAGACACACACCATACAATCATACACATACCATACACACACAGACACACACCATACAATCATATACACACCATACAATCATATACACACCATACAACCACACACACAGACACACACCATACAATCAAACACACACACCATACAATCATACACATACCATAAAATCAAACACAGACACACACACCATACAACAATACACACACCATACACATACCATACAATCATACACTCACAAACACACACACTATACAATCATACAAACACCATACAATCATACACACACATACTATACAATCGTACATATACCATACAACCATACACACACCCCCACCCCCATACAATCATACACACACCATACAATCATACACATACCATACACTCACAAACACACACACCATACAATCATACACACACATACCATACAATCGTACATATACCATACAATCATACATAAGAGAAACAGATTGCTGAACTCAGGGAGACCAGCCAAACGACAACACTGCCGGCTGCTAGTGAAAGCGCTCAATGCAGTGAAGTCCTAGGTGCATTGCCCCCTGGGAAACATGAATATGCAAAAGAGGAGTCCGTGGAGCCTCATTGACGAGTCTCAAAACACAGGACTAGCCAGATATCCCTCCGGGAAGGACCCAGCCAAGTGGCAGCTCCTGTTAGGAAACCACCAAATCCACCATATTAAGTGGCCCTATAAGTCAATGTAATGACAAGGGATAAACCAAGGCTAGGTAACCATCCACAGACAGCTGTTTCGGGGTGTTGCCCCTCATCAGTGTGGAGCAGGATTCTGGCTAGGTGGGAGCAATGCCTAGTAGAGCCATAAGAGAAACAGATCACTGATCTAAGGGAGACCAGCCAAACGACAACACTGCCGGCTGCTAGTGAAAGCGCTCAATGCAGTGAAGTCCTAGGTGCATTGCATCCTGGGAAACATGAATATGCAAAAGAGGAGTCCGTGGAGCCTCATTGAAGAGTCTCAAAACACAGGACTAGCCAGATATCCCTCCGGGAAGGACCCAGCCAAGTGGCAGCTCCTGTTAGGAAACCACCAAATCCACCATATTAAGTGGCCCTATAAGTATAATGATGAGGGGCAACACCCCGAAACAGCTGTATGTGGATGGTTACTTAGCCTTGGTTTATCCCTTGTCATTACATTGACTCATAGGGCCACTTAATATGGTGGATTTGGTGGTTTCCTAACAGGAGCTGCCACTTGGCTGGGTCCTTCCCGGAGGGATATCTGGCTAGTCCTGTGTTTTGAGACTCTTCAATGAGGCTCCACGGACTCCTCTTCTACATATACAATCATACACATACCATACAATCATACATACACCATACAATCGTACACATACCATACAATCATACATACACCATACAATCACACACACACAATACAATCATACATACACACACACCATACAATCATACACACACCATACAATCGTACACATACCATACAATCATACAGACACACACACACACCATACAATCATACACATACTTTACAATCATACACATACCATACAATCTTACATACACCATACAATCGTACACACACACACCATACAATCATACACATCATACACACACACACACCATACAATCATACACACACACCATACAATCATACACACACACCATACAATCATACACATACCATACAATCATACACACACCATACAATCGTACACATACCATACAATCATACACACACACACACGCCATACAATCATACATACACAATACAATCAAACAAACACACACACACACCATACAGTCATACAAACACCGTACAATCATACACATCATACACACACACATACCATACAATCATACACATAACATACAATCATACATACACCATACAAACACACCCCCACCCCCATACAATCATACACACACCATACAATCATACACATACCATAAAATCATACATACACCATACAATCGTACACATACCATACAATCATACACACATCATACAATCGTACACATACTATACAATCACACACACACCATACAATCAAACATAAACCATACAATCATACACACACACACACACACACCATACAATCATACATACACCATACAATCATACACATACCATACAATCATACACACACATACACCATACAATCACTCATACACCATACAATCACACACACACACACATCATAAAATCATACACACACCATAAAATCATATATACACCATACAATCATACACACACACACCATACAATCATACACATACTATAAAATCGTACACAGCATACAATCATACACACACACCATACAATCATACATACACAATACAATCAAACACACACACACACCATACAGTCATACAAACACCATACAATCATACACACACACACACCATACAATCATATACATACCATACAATCGTACACATACCATACAATCATACACCCCCCCACCCCCATACAATCATACACACACCATACAATCATACACACACGCACACACCATACAATCATACATACACCATACAATTACACACACACACACAATACAATCATACATACACACACACACAGCATAAAATCATACATACACCATACAATCATACACACACACACACCGTACAATCATACACATACTATACAATCATACACATACCATACAATCATACACACACACACACCATACAATCATACACATACTTTACAATCATACACATACTTTACAATCATACACATACCATACAATCGTACATACACCATACAATCATACACACCATACAATTATACACATACCATACAATCATACATACACCATACAATCGTACACACATCATACAATCATACACACATACCATACAATCATACACATACCATACAATCATACATACACCTTACAATCATACACTCACAAACACACACACACACACACACACACACACACCATACAATCATACATACACCATACAATCAAACACACACCCACCCCCATACAATCATACACATACCATACAATCATACATACACCATACAATCATACACTCACAAACACACACACACACACCATACAATCATACATACACCATACAATCAAACACACACCCACCCCCATACAATCATACACATACCATACAATCATACATACACCATACAATCGTACACACACTATACAATCGTACACACACCATACAATCATACACACACCATACAATCATACATACACCATACAATCATACACACACACACACACCATACAATCACACACACACACACCATACAATCATACACACACACACACACCATACAATCATACATAAACCATACAATCATACACACACACACCATACAATCATACACACACCCACCATACAATCATACATACACCATACAATCATACATACACCATACAATCACACACACACACACACCATACAATCATATATACACCATACAATCATACACACACACACACACACACACACACACACCATACAATCATACACATACTATAAAATCGTACACACCATACAATCATGCACACACCATACAATCATACACATACCATACAATAATACACACACCCTACAATCATACTGGTTTGTGATAGATGTGAGAAATGATCTTAAAATCAGGGTTGCAGTACCAGCCTACACCACTAGATATCACTCTATCAATTAGAAACTACCCAAAAATAAAATTGTATACAATAGAAAAAGACAATGGGCCTAGTTCATAAAAATACAAAGAATTTTATTATATATGATAGGTACCAATACATAAACAACATTTACAATGTAAAATGAAGTTAAAAAGTATGACCACAGTAAAAACACATATAAGACAGGTGTCAGCAATAAGATATTTTACCCATAGCAATTTTTCAATATGGGAATATATCTATAAGGTGCACAAAATCACGTACTGCCCTACTACTGCCTCTGTTTCATTCAACATATAGGCAACCAAAGCCAAATGGCCATTGTAACATTTAGAGCTTATTGCCTACAATCGTACACACACACACACCATACAATCAAACACACACACCATACAATCATACAAACACCATACAATCATACACACAAACACACCATACAATCATATACATACCATACAATCGTACACATACCATACAAACATACACCCCATACAATCATACACACACACCCACCCCCATACAATCATACACACCATACAATCATACACACACACCCACCCCCATACAATCGTACACACACCATACAATCATACACACACCATACATATACACACACAGACACACACCATACAATCATACATACACCATACAATCATTCACACACACACACACACACACACACACACTATACAATCATACACACACCATACAATTATACACATACCATACAATCGTACACACACCATACAATCGTACACACACCATACAATCATACATACACCATACAATCATACACACACCATACAATCATACACACACACACCATACAATCATACACATACAATCGTACACACACCATACAATCATACACACACACACACACCATACAATCATACACATACCATACAATCGTACACACACCATACAATCATACACACACACACACCATACAATCATACACATACCATACAATCATACATACACCATACAATCATACACATACCAACACACACACCATACAATCATACATACACCATACAATCATACACACACACACCATACAATCATACACATACCATACAATCATACACACACACACACACACACCATACAACTATACACATACCATACAATCATACACATGCTATGTTCACAACACTTTTTTTATTGCATTTTTTCAGTTTTTCTGGGTAAAATAGAAGAAATTTGCAATTTCTTGCAAATCCTTGGAAAAATTCTTTAAAAAGAAGCTACATGAGCTGAATGGCTTTGATAAGTTCTAATCCATCAGAGATACCAGCAGCAGCAGTATACAGATGTGTGGGGAGGGGAGCTGATAGGAGGGATGTGGGAGGTGATAGGTCCTCCTGTAGTGCACAGTCAGCTGACCCAGGACAGGCCACTTCATCTCACACATTAAACACTGTGATGTTCTGTGGGTCAGGGTGGTGGTCACATGACCAGGTTACAGTAATGAAACACACGGAGGCAGCTGTGCTGGGATGAAGTGGATGAAGCAGATGGCGCTATATGACGGGTGAGTGCACATAAGATGGGCAGGAAAAGAACACCCCGGAGTGCTCCTTTACCCTGACTGACAGAAGCCAGTGTCAGAACAGTCACAAAGAAATAACACAATCAGCTGTGACATCACAAAACTACACAAGGTGTCACCGGCAGCAATAATTCCCATGAGAAGAGCAGCTCCTGAGGAGTGACCGATATCCCGGAGGACGAGACACCGGATATATGAATGAGATGGGGGAATATAAAGTAACGGGTGGACAGCAAGAGTATATACCAACTGTAACACACATGCTGCCATAGTGACAGTGGTGTACGGTGGGTAGGCAGCGCTCAGGGCAAAACAGTATTGTAAGTAACCCCCATTATGCCCCTAGTACTGTAGGTAACCCCCCATGATGCCCCTAGTACTGTGGGTAATCCCCCATGATGCCCCTAGTATTATAGTAACCCCCCACCATGATGCCCCTAGTATTGTAAGTAACCCCCCATAATGCCCCTAGTTCTGTAGGTAACCCCCCCCCATGATGCCCCTAGTGTTATAGGTAATCCCCCATGATGCCCCCAGTATTGTAGGTAACCCCCCCATAATGCCCCTAGAATTGTAGGCAACCCCCCATAATGCCCCTAGTACAGTAGGTAACCCCCCATGATGCCCCCAGTATTGTAGGTAACCCCCCCATAATGCCCCTAGTACAGTAGGTAACCCCCCATAATGCCCCTAGTTCTGTAGGTAACCCCCCCATGATGCCCCTAGTATTGTAGGTGATAGAGTAATTTATCTATGTAACATCTATATATGATTAACCAGTAATTTCACTAATACATCTGATATAGGACAGCATGGGGAGGGGGTCTTGGGTACAGTATGCACACGACACCAGTTTTCTCACTCACTAGGATCAGCATATGTCTTAGGCTAAAGATATACCACGCCATGAGCTAAAACCCCTTACTATGTACAAGTCCTTGGCTACCATATTAGGCATTACCATACCTTGTCTTCTTCTAACCTATCTATGTATACGTTCAATGTTATTGGTCAACTCGTTGGAACATGCTCAGAGAGTTGGTCAAGCTTTGCTATAAATAAAGTGGGCTCACTCCACCATGGAGGAGGCATCTTCATACCACTGGTGTATGGCTGGGTCTACTCATTCTGGCCAGACATTCTCCCTTCCCCCGTACTTGGGAGGTTCGCAATTTGAAGCTCACAGACAAAGTCACCTGGGAGATCCATTTTGAGGTCTCAGTCGAAATTGCTCTAACATTTTGGAGGGGGCACCCGGATATTCCAACAGCGTACCTGAAGACGATCGCAGACGGAGCCCTGATATAAGACAACCGGGAACAGCATAAAGGCCTGCAGGTAAGATCCTTTGAAATCTTACAATGTGCTTTTCCCGCTTGTTCATATCATAGTTCCAGGTATTGTCTTTTTGTTCTGCTTTGGGATATGAAAATACCTTTGTCTGTGCAGTTTGGTATAAATGCTGTATAGTGATTGAATGAGTGAATGCTGTAAAGTGAATGCTGTAAAGTGAATGCTGTATAGTGATTGAATGAGTGGATGCTGTAAAGTGAATGCTGTAAAGTGAATGCTGTAACAAGGAGTAGATGATAGAAGGACACAGATAAGTTAGTTGGAAATTATTGGTGTGTTAGACAGTATATAGATAAGTTTGGTAACAGTTCACAACCCATTAGGTCGGGGGGATAGAAGGTCAGCACAGTCGGGATATTTATAAGAACTAGAAACCTCGGGTCTTAGCGGGGGCAAAGCATTAGCTTTGGGGTACGTAGCCTTATACGGTTACGGGGGTAGCCTCAATGTAAAGTTACGTGGTAATACGTAAGGTTTACAGGGGAGGTTACGGGATTTTAAGGGGCTTGATCAACCTCTATATCCTCTTAAGGACCCATGACGTACCGGCACGTCATGGATCACTGTCACTTAAGGACCCATGACGTGCCGGTACGTCATCCCTTTAAACGGGCGCCGCGGCCGGCCGGGTCCCGATCGGGGGAGATAGCCTGCTATAATACATAGCAGGCCATCTCTCCCTGTCGGCATGGAGGGTTGTTAACCCCCCCCATGCCGACGATCGCCGCTATTGGCTGATAAGCCCATAGCGGCGATCGGAACCTTTCCGGGCCATCGGTGGCCCGATGACCCGGAAAAAAATGGCGGTCGGTGCTGTCCGAGGACGGCACCGACCGCCATTACTGTAAAAAGTAATGGTGGTCACGGTACCACCGTCCCGATCGCCGTGAACGGCCGGCCAGCCGGCCGGCCGTTCACGGCGATCAAAGTCCCCACAAGTAATAAATACCTGCTCCGGACCCCTCAGCTACCTAGCTGAGGGGTCCGGAGCAGGTATTTGTACATTACTCACCTGTCCCGGGGTCCTGATCGGCGTCTTCCGGGTTCCCGGCGTCCTCTTCATCTTGTCGGGACTTCGGCTTCTTCCGTGAGTCCCGATCGTCTCTTTCCGGCTCCAGCGTCGTCTATTTTCGTATTTTTCCGGCTCCAGCGTCGTCTATTTTCGGATCTTGCGCTCTGCTGCCCCCTAGCGGCTGATAAGTGTAATACACGTATCAGCCACTACAGGGATGTTCAGAATGTAGTAAAAAAAAAAATTTTTTTCCCAATTTTTTTTTTTTCTATTTTCCGCACCCTATCGCCGCTGAGTGTTGATCAGCATCGCACGAAAGTGCGCTGCTAATCAGCAACTCCTCCTTTTTGGCGTAGGGTGTTTTTTTTTTATATCCTACTGCCACGGTCTGCTTATAAGTGCCGAACATAAGTGCGGCATTCATCAGCAACACCATTTTTGGCGTAGGTTTTTTTTGTATACTTACTGTAAAAAACACGTAAAAAAACACTACATTACACCACACTACATTGAATAAAGTTTTACACTACACCACTACATACCCCATATACCAATCCCCATATAAAGATGGCCCCCAGGGTGTTTTCGGTGTCGGACGCATACATTATTATTGCCTCCGACACCGAAACAGCCAGTGAGGATGAATTGGGGGGATCCTTCTTTCCTCCATTCATCCTCATCCTCCTCATCATCCAGTGACGTGTCTGGGAGTAGCGTAGCGTACGCTGCCCCCCAGACACGTCTTTTCCGCCAGTACCGTCCCAATAAGAGATGACGGTATGGCGTGAAATTCTACAAACTCTGTGAGAGTACCTCAGGGTACACTTACAGATTTAGGGTACGTGCACACTGCGGAATGGCGAAGGATAACCCTTCGTGCATTCCGCAGCTGGCACCCGCCGGCGGACTGATGCAGGGGCGCGTCTCCGCCTGTGTCATAGACTCTATCCTATGCATGGGCGGATTCCATTATCCGTCATTCCATCAACACGTTGGACGCAGAGCGGAATCCGCCCGTGCATAGAATGGAGTCTACGACACGGACGGAGACGTGCGCCTGCATCAGTCCGCCGGCGGGTGCCAACTGCGGAATGCACAAAGGGTTATCTGTCGCGATTCCGCAGTGTGCACGTACCCTTAGAGTGTATGAAGGAAGGGACACTCGAATCCAGCCGCCAGATGCCCCCCCCCCCATCCTCGGAGTTAGTGGGGAGATCGTCCGGGAACTGATCTTCCCACTGCTGGATAAAGGTCACCACCTGTACGGGGATAACTTTTATACCAGCACCCCCTCTTCCGGTCCCTCGCTGCCCGAGCTACTGTAGCTTGCGGCACGATCCGAACATATCAGAAGTAGTAATAGAGCCCTAATATTTAGCAGCCATGGAGCGGACCCAGCGCTTCTGGATATGAAGGACCCCGTATCGCACCAGGACAACATTTTCCAGGTGACGTCCCCCACACTGGAGAACAGGAGACCCCAGAAGAAGTGCAGAGTGTGGGGTAACAGGGGGATCAGGAAGGACACCATTTACCAGTGTGACACCTGTCCTGATCACCCCGGCCTCTGCATACTGGATCGCTCCAAGGCGCACCACACGTCACTGGGGTTCTACATTATCTAAATTCTGTCCCTTATTCCTATTTCAGGGGTCACCTTGGTCCAGGGATTATTCTGATGGCCATTATGGAGTCAGGAAGGAATTTTTCCCATTGATGAGGCTACTGTCGTCTGCCTCACGAGGGGTTTTTGCCTTCCTCTGGATCAACACAGGTTGAATTTGATGGACACCTGTCATTTCCAACCTTATAAACTAATAATTGGCCTAATACCCCCAAATAAATTAGAATTGTCCCTTTTCCCCAGCTAAATAGGTATGGCCGCCATTCCCATTAGAGGATGCTATGATGCAATTACAAAGCCTCTCTGCGGCCAGGACAGTAGAAACCCCCCACAAGTGACCCCATTCTGGAAACTACACCCCATAAGGAATCTAACAAGTGGGGCAGCGGGTATATGGCCCCCTGGTGACGGCCACATTTGGGACGTGAAAATGAAAAAAAATGGTATTTTTTATTTTCACGGCACATGTCCTACACATGTGCCCATCACTAGTGGGGTCCATATGCTCACTGCACCCCTTGTTAGATTCCTTATGGGGTGTAGTTTCCAGAATGGGGTCACTTGTCGGGGGTTTCTACTGTTCTGGCAGCACAGGAGCTTTGTAATTGCGACATGGCCTCCATCCCCCATTCCAGCCTCTAAATGGCGCTCTGTCCTTTTGGTGACTTGCCCTGTGCCCATATGGCAAATTATGTCCACATGTGGGGTATTTTCGTACTCAGGGGAAATTACCCTACACGTTTTGTGTTCATTTTCTTTTTTAACCCCTTGTGGAAATGGAAAAAAATCAAGGCTAGACCAACATTTAGTGTAATTTTTTTAAAATTTTTACTCTAAATCATTGATCTTGTCTTGATTTTTTCATTTTCACAAGGGGTTAAAAGATAAAAAAAACACAATGTGTAGAGCAATTTCCCCTGAGTACGGAAATACCCCACATGTGGACATAAAGCGCCATGCGGGTGCAGGGTAAGCCTCCAAAGGGAAGGTGCGCCATTTGGTTTTTGAAGGCTGGATTTGGATGGAATGGATTTCGAGGGGCCATGTTGCATTCAAAAGGCCCCTGTGTTGCCAAGACAGTTAAACCCCCCACAAGTGACCCTATTATGGAAACTACACCCCTCAAGGAATGTAACAAGGGGTGTAGTCAGCATATGGACCCCACTGGTGACGGGCACAAATGTGGAACAATGTGGCGTGAAAATGAAATATTAAATTTTTTACACTATAATGTTGGTCTAGCCTTGAATTTATCATTTTCACAAGGGGTTAAAAGAGAAAAAAACACACAAAATGTGTAGAGCAATTTCCCCCGAGTCCGTAAATACCCCACATGTGGACATAAAGCGCCATGTGGGTGCAGGGCAAGCCTCCCAAGGGAAGGAGCGCCATTTGGATTTTAGAGGTTGGATTTGGCTAGAATGGATGATGAACGCCATGTCGCATTTACAGAGCCCTTGTGCTGCCAAAACACTGTAAACCCCCCACAAGTGACCCCATTCTGGAAACTACACCCCTCAAGGAATCTAACAAGGGGTGCAGTGAGGATATGGACCCCTGGATGACGGGCACATTTGTGCCATGAAAGTGAAAAAATGAAAATTTTCACTTTCACGTCACATTTTTCCACATTTGTGCCCGTCACCAGTGGGGTCCATATGCTCACTGCACCCCTTGTTAGATTCCTTGAGGGGTGTAGTTTCCAGAATGGGGTCACTTGTGGGGGGTTTCCAGTGTCTTGGCAGCACGAGGGCTCTGTAAATGCGACATGGCCCTTGAAATCCATTCCAGTGAAATTCAGCTTCCAAAAGCCAATTGGCGCTCCTTCCCTTTGGAGGCTCGTCCTGCGCCCGCTTGGCACTTTATGTCCACATGTGGGGTATTTCCGTACTCGGGAGAAACTGTGCTACATGTTTTGTGTTTTTTTTTTCCTTTTATCCCTTTGTGAAAATGAAAAATTGAAGGCTAGAACAACATTTTAGTGTAAAAAATACTTTAGTCTTTTTTCAAGCCATATTGTTTGGAAAATCTGTGAAGCACCTGTGGGGTCCAGATGCTCACCGCACCCCTTGTTACATTCCTTGAGGGGTGTAGTTTTCTAAATGGTGTCCCTTTAGGGGTGTTTTTTAGGTTTTGGCACCCCAGAGCCTCTGCCAACCTGAAGTGGTACAGTCAAAAATGACCAAAAATAACGGAGCCATTGAAATTCACTAGGCGCTCCCTTATATCTGAGGCTTGTGGTTGCGTCAAATAGCGCAATAGGGCCACATATGGGGTATTTCTATAAACTGCAGAAATGGGGCAATCAATATTGGGGTGCATTTCTCTGGTAATAGGTTTATAATTATGAAAAATATTGGATTACAATAAAATCTCTGCACAGAAAATTAAAATTTTCAAATTTCTTACACACTTAGCTTTTATTTCTGTGACTCCCCTAAAGGGTTAAAAAACTTTCTGGATGTGCTTTTGCAGAGTTTAGGGGGTGCAGTTTCTGAAATGGGGTGCTTCGTGAGGCTTTCTAACACACAGTCCCCTCAAATACACTTTAAACCTGAACAGTTCCCTAAAAATATCTGATTTTGAAATTTTACTGAAAATTTGGAAATTTGCTGCTAATGTTTTAAGCTTCCTATTGTCTAAAAAAAATGAAATATAGTTTAATAAATGCCGCCAACATAAAGTAGACATGTTGCTAATGCTATTTAATATATAATTTATGTGGTATAACCATTTTCTGTATAAGCAGAAAAGTTTTAAAGTTGGAAAAATGCATTTTTTCACAATTTTTCACGCTATTTTGGGTTTTTTCATAAAGATTCGTTATAAGTATCGACTCCAATTTACAAGAAATGTGAAGTACAATATGTCACGAGAAAACAATCTCAGAATCAGCCGGATAGGTAAAAGCATCCCGAAGTTATTAATGAATAAAGTGACACTGGTCAAATTCATAAAATTTGCTCCGGTCCTTAAGGCCATTTCAGGCTCTGTCCTTAAGGGGTTATAGTTAACCATGAGCGCACATAGTTACACAGGTGTCCAATATGGACGGGCCATCCTCAGGAAAGGATGGGGGTTTGACTGTGGCTGAGGTAGTAAGGAAGGAAATTGGAGAAGGGGCAATAGAAGATCTTGGAAAGATACCAAAAGAAAGATGTTAGAAGTGGAACTGTGCTAGAAGTTTAGTGATGAGAAAGGAAAGAAGTGGCATGATTGGCATGAGGACGGTTGTGGCATGGAGATGTGTATGTCTGTGTGAGAGAAGTCTTTGTGCTCAGTGAGAGTTTGCAGAATGCACTGTGGGGATTGTAGTTCCAGTGATGGATGGATGAGAGAGATGTGTGTTCAGGGCCGGCTCCAGGTTTTTGTGGGCCCTTGGGCGAGAGAGCCTCAACGGGGCCCCTTTGTATAGCACACCTCGGGGCACACCTACCAAATAAAGTTTGACAAAATACCGAAAAAACGTAATTCAGTATCTCACAGGAGACGTCTTCTTTGATCTGAGGTGATCGCTCTCCGTTTCCTCTCCATCTGGCCCAGACCACCATGATGATATCTTCCAGCTACAATTCATCTCTTCAGGACCTGTCAGACAAACATCTTAGGCTCTGCACATTTCCAGCAACTTCTTTGCCTTTTTCCCACCCATAGGCTCCTATACAGTAGTAACTCCGCTGTTTGGTGTCATGTGCAGTAAAGTAAGGAGGTTTGGGGGTCCCGTGCTGTGCCCCCATATAGTAATAATGTCCCCATGCTGTGCCCCCCATATAGTAATAATGTCCACATGTTGTGCCCTCCATATACTTGTAGTAATAATGCCCTCTGTCCCCATAGTAATGTCCCTGCTCTGCCCCCATAGTAATGCCCCCTGCTCTGCCCCATAGAAATGCCCCCTTATCTGCCCCCATAGTAATGTCCCCTGCTCTGCCACATAGTAATGTCCCCTGCTCTGCCACAGAGTAATGTCCCTGCTCTGTCCCCATAGTAATGCCCCCTGCTCTGCCCCCATAGTAATGTCCCCTGCCCCCATAGTAATGCCCCCTGCTCTCCCTCAGCACAATAGAATAAAAAAATAACATACTCACTAATCCGGGCGGGGGACGGGTCCTCTTCTCCCTTGTGTGCGCCTTGTGGATCCACCAGCAGGCGTGATGACGTCATCGCTCTGCGCCTGCTGGTGAGATCGGATCCATGCTAGAATGGACTAGAATGGAGGTGCTAGAAGGAGGTCGTCCCCCTGGAGTCTGTATTCTAGCTTCTTCACCATAGAGCAGGCTAGAATGGAGTTACAATCAGGGAGCATTACATGAGGTATACCAGGGGGAACTACAACTCCCAGCGTGTCCAGCCTGTTATTATGGGAGATCAGAGGACATTACAGGAGGAGATATAATAGGACTACAACTCCCAACATGTCCAGCCTGTTATGGGAGATCAGAGGACATTACAGGAGGAGATATAATAGGACTACAACTCCCAGCATGTCCAGCCTGTTATTATGGGAGATCAGAGGACATCACAGGAGGAGGTATAAGAGCAGGACTACAACTCCCAGCATGGACACCCTGTTATTATGGGAGATCAGAGGACATTACAGGAGGAGATATAATAGGACTACAACTCCCAGCATGTCCAGCCTGTTATTATGGGAGATCAGAGGACATTACAGGAGGAGATATAATAGGACTACAACTCCCAGCGTGTCCAGCCTGTTATTATGGGAGATCAGAGGACATTACAGGAGGAGATATAATAGGACTACAACTCCCAGCGTGTCCAGCCTGTTATTATGGGAGATCAGAGGACATTACAGGAGGAGATATAATAGGACTACAACTCCCAGCGTGTCCAGCCTGTTATTATGGGAGATCAGAGGACATCACAGGAGGAGGTATAAGAGCAGGACTACAACTCCCAGCATGGACACCCTGTTATTATGGGAGATCAGAGGACATTACAGGAGGAGATATAATAGGACTACAACTCCCATCATGTCCAGCCTGTTATTATGGGAGATCAAAGGACATTACAGGAGGAGATATAATAGGACTACAACTCCCAGCATGTCCAGCCTGTTATTATGGGAGATCAGAGGACATTACAGGGGGAGATTTAAGAGGAGTACTACAACTCCCAGCATGGACAGCCTGTTATTATGGGAGATCAGAGGACATCACAGGAGGAGATAAAAGAGTAGGAGTAAAACTCACAGCATAAAGAAGGTATAAGTGAGCCCCGCCCCCTCATGTCACATGACAATGTTCACAGGTCCTTCATCCACCTGCATCCTCTCCCGTTCTCAGCCCCGCCCCCTTATGACGTCACCACAGGTCCTTCCCCAGTGCAGCAAACAGCAGGTCCTTCCCCAGCCCCTCCAGCCCTCCCCCGGACTTGGGGTCGGCAGCACCCGGCTCCTCCGGGGGTCAGTGATGCGGTGGGCGTCTGGCTCACTGCTCGGGCAAGTGTCGGGGGCCCCTTGGGCTGCCGTGGGCCCCGGCACTTGCCCGAGTATGCCGGGTGCTGACGCCAACTCTGTGTGTGTTTCTGCTGAAGTGGGGAATTGGAACCAGATACATAGGGTGGTATTACACGGGCCGAGCAGGGCCCGATAATACCTGTAAATGAGTGCCGATCTGCTAGATCGTTGCTCGTTTACTGGGCCTATTACACAGCCCGATAATCGTTTAACAAGAGCTGCAAGGACATCGTTACCGATGTCCTCGCAGCCCTTGCTAAACTGGCATACATTACCCAACCACGTTCCAGGGCTTTTCCTGCTGTCCGTTTCTCCCGGGGTCCCGTGCGCGCTCTAGCGTCACAGCGGCCTGTCAGCTGGTAGGCCGCTCAGCCAATCACAGGCCGGGATCGCCGCTGCCTGTGATTGGCTGAGCGGCCTATCAGCTGACAGGCCTCTGTGAAGCTAGAGCGCGCGGGACCCCGGGAGAAGCGGACGGCAGGAGCAGCCCTGGAACGTGGATGGGTAATGTATATCGTTAGTCACCGGCCACGCACCGCTATTACACGCAGCTGTGCGCGGTCGGCGCCAGACGAAAATAGGGTCTAACCTATATCAACGATCAGCCGATGATAGTTGTCATGACTGAAGCTTCATGTATCTTAAGATTCTTTTAAATTGGTTTATATCAAAAGAAATCCAGGTGGTGTTAGGTGTATACACATTATTCGGGTTAAAAAAATTGAATAATTCTAATCAAACAATGATGAGTTTTGTTTTTTATTACAGTTATATGACATTGAAAAAGCAATGGAGAAATGCCATTATCTGCTTATATCTTAGGATAAGGAAAAAGAAAAATTTGGCCAGGAAAATAGAATATGGTATAACTGTATAATTGATAAAACAATTTCTGTTTGGTAAACAACATATTTTGAGTATAATAATGCGCATTGTGATTTCATTTTTTAAATGAGCTATATATATATATATATATATATATATATATATATGTTATTTTTGTGTGTAGTTGTCTGATATGATGGGCCCTTGTGCGTCTTGTCTTTGTTCTCGTGCAACGTTTTATCTCTCTGTAATTAAACTTCAGTAGCAGCTAAGACGACCAGTCAGCACTTCAATGGTCAATAAGTGACTGGACAGGAGACCATTATACAATTACCCAGAACAGGGGGCGGAGACATAGAGAGGTGGGAGGAGAAAGGTGGGACATGGAAGGGAGAGTGACAGCCCCTTTACCCCTCCTGAACAGACTGTGTGACGTTACTTGGAGAGAAACAAACAGAACTCTGACAGACTTGTCTATGGACATATGTTCTTGGTGTATGTACACACAGTGTACTTGATATGTTGATAGGTTGCATTTATTTAGCTAACAATAATTTGAGATACTAATAGGATGATATATACATTTTTATATTACAAGATCAATTTGAATATATAACAACCTGAACCTCTGTCTTATTAGGTGGGCTATCCTCAGATCATGTATATGCTAACCATACAAAGCTAGGAGTACATGAATTAGCTAATAATGGTGGAAAAATCATTAATAATGCAGATTTTTGAGTTTATTTAGATTGTTCCAGTTTTATAAAGAGATACAACCCAGGATATGCTGTGACCATGGGGACTGCAGTGATACTACACCAACCACTCCCATCTGACGGTGGAGATGAAGGTACTCTCTGAGATGGGTAAGATGGCTGAAGACTATAAATGTCTATATAGAGTACAGGTACACATTGAGATTGTCCACAGTTATGGGACTATTTGGCAGAGTAGAGACTTTGTTGAGTCCTTGGGTGAACCAACCAAAGTGCAGAGTTATATTTCATCTGTTTAAGCCTTAGAGGTGCCAGAGATGACGGCCATTATAACAATTCTGGCTCTGTAGCTGGTGTCTTCCATCATGCCTGGTGACTATGTGATAAGATGTCCCTGAGATCTGGCTCTGTAGCTGGTGCCTTCCATTACGCCTGGTGACTATGTGATAAGATGTCCCTGAGATCTGGCTCTGTAGCTGGTGTCTTCCATCACGCCTGGTGACTATGTGATAAGATGTCCCTGAGATCTGGCTCTGTAGCTGGTGTCTTCCATCATGCCTGGTGACTATGTGATAAGATGTCCCTGAGATCTGGCTCTGTAGCTGGTGTCTTCCATCACGCCTGGTGACTATGTGATAAGATGTCCCTGAGATCTGGCTCTGTAGCTGGTGTCTTCCATCATGCCTGGTGACTATGTGATAAGATGTCCCTGAGATCTGGCTCTGTAGCTGGTGTCTTCCATCACGCCTGGTGACTATGTGATAAGATGTCCCTGAGATCTGGCTCTGTAGCTGGTGTCTTCCATCACGCCTGGTGACTATGTGATAAGATGTCCCTGAGATCTGGCTCTGTAGCTGGTGTCTTCCATCATGCCTGGTGACTATGTGATAAGATGTCCCTGAGATCTGGCTCTGTAGCTGGTGTCTTCCATCATGCCTGGTGACTATGTGATAAGATGTCCCTGAGATCTGGCTCTGTAGCTGGTGTCTTCCATCACGCCTGGTGACTATGTGATAAGATGTCCCTGAGATCTGGCTCTGTAGCTGGTGTCTTCCATCACGCCTGGTGACTATGTGATAAGATGTCCCTGAGATCTGGCTCTGTAGCTGGTGTCTTCCATCATGCCTGGTGACTATGTGATAAGATGTCCCTGAGATCTGGCTCTGTAGCTGGTGTCTTCCATCACGCCTGGTGACTATGTGAGGAGAAGTTTCCAGATATGTTGGTCGCCTTCAAAAGTAATTAACAACTCCACCATGGATAAAGCTAGAAGGCACTACCATCTGCAAGTGTATTTCTAAAGGAACTGCTATATGAATCTTCACGGATCCTCAGTGTCTACAGCTACAGTCTCATTGTGCTAAATAATGGACTTAATACATTATTGAGGGACAAAACGTTTATAAACCATCATGAAGTTACTACAACAATGATAATTTATTAGGTCATCAGATGTGTATATATTCTCTGATAGCTGCACAGTCTATGCTGTACATTGTTACACATACTTTACATTGTTACACATGCTTTTACATTGTTATTTGTGTTCCAAGAGGAGGAACTGATGATGTCAGATTACTGAGATATAACACTCTATGGAGAGAATCAGAATCAGTGTTATGGTGCCAATAATAGAGGAGGTTAATGCCCCATATAGAGTGAAAAACATCACAAGAGAGGGAAATCCAAGGATGGGAGATTACAGTAAGGCCTGGTCACTGGGAGTGTGAGTTCCCTTATGGTAGGGGATGTTTGGGATTAAAAGGTGAAATACAGATTCAATGGGTAATAGAGGTTGTAGTCTCTATAGGTTGGTTGAGTTGTATGACACATAACCCCAGTTGGAGATGAGACATCTTTACAAAAGTAGTTACACATCTCTTGCTTTTGCCTTTTCTGGTGAACGGTTGTGCCCTGCTCTTCAGAAGGGTATAGTAGCTGGAGAAGGTGAAGCTTAGAGGTGTGAAGTGAAATTATGGTTAAGAGGAGGAAAATGATAGAGTAATTTATCTATGTAACATCTATATATGATTAACCAGTAATTTCACTAATACATCTGATATAGGACAGCATGGGGAGGGGGTCTTGGGTACAGTATGCACACGACACCAGTTTTCTCACTCACTAGGATCAGCATATGTCTTAGGCTAAAGATATACCACGCCATGAGCTAAAACCCATTACTATGTACAAGTCCTTGTCTACCATATTAGGCGTTACCATACCTTGTCTTCTTCTAACCTATCTATGTATACGTTCAATGTTATTGGTCAACTCGTTGGAACATGCTCAGAGAGTTGGTCAAGCTTTGCTATAAATAAAGTGGGCTCACTCCACCATGGAGGAGGCATCTTCATACCACTGGTGTATGGCTGGGTCTACTCATTCTGGCCAGACATTCTCCCTTCCCCCGTACTTGGGAGGTTCGCAATTTGAAGTTCACAGACAAAGTCACCTGGGAGATCCATTTTGAGGTCTCAGTCAAAATTGCTCTAACATAGTGTCAGGACCAGTCACACCAAACACACAGAGACAGTGAGCCCTGAGCTCAGCCCCTCCCACTGTCCCTACCTAATTGCCGCAATCTGCCCTAAAATGGCAGCGGACAACTTGGCGGCGATCCCTGGCCTGGATACGTGATACAATAGACAAGACAAAACAAACAAACACAATAAGAAAGGTCAGCAATCCGGCTCACAACAGTCTGGCAGCAAAGGTACAAAATCAGGATCCAAAAGAGTAATCATATAACAGGCAATATGGTTGGGGGCAGGCAGCAAGCAAGCGAGGTCAAAAGATACTAAGCAGAATTCAGGAGAAGCACAGAAACAGAACCACAAGCAGGCAGAGACTAAGTCAATAACCGGCCAGGCACAGGCAGAAGCTGAAATCTTAAATAGGAGACCAGGAACCAAGTCCAGAAGATGATAGGAGGGACCAGCTGTCAATCACTGAGGCAAAGGCAGGTTAACCGTTACATGACCAGAGGAAACTTTGCAGCACAGACATGGGTGGGGCAGGGAAAACAATTAGCAGACCAGAAGGAATAAGACACAGTTCAGACAGGGTAAAAACAAAGGCAAACAAAACACAGAATAAATGGAATATTATGGCCAAAATTGCAGTCTCGGTCGTACCTTACGCACTGAGGACTGCGCCAAAGTTCCATTCATGACACATAAGTAACCCCCCGATGATGCCCCTAGAATTGTAGGCAACCCCCCATAATGCCCTAGAATTTTAGGTAACCCCCCTATAATGCAGTTGAAATCATTTCAGCAGAGTTCTCAGCTATACTTGCTCTTACCTACATGCTGACTCAGTCCTGCTTCCTGCTCGGCCTCCTCTGTCTCGTGCATCCCCCACTCAGTCCTTCTTCCTGTTCGGCCTCCATAGTCTCGTACATCCCCCACTCAGTCCTGCTTCCGCCTCGGCCTCCTTGGTCTCGTGCATCCCCCACTCAGTCCTGCTTCCTGCTCCGCCTTCTCGGTCTTGTGCATCCCCCACTCAGTCCTGCTTCCTGCTCCGCCTCCTTGGTCTTGTGCATCCCCCACTCAGTCCTTCTTCCTGCTCGGCCTCCCCGGTCTCGTGCACCCCCCACTCAGTCCTGCTTCCTGCTCGGTCTCCCCGGTCTCGTGCACCCCCCACTCAGTCCTTCTTCCTGTTCGGCCTCCATAGTCTCGTACATCCCCCATTTAGTCCTGCTTCCGGCTCGGCCTCCTCGGTCTCGTGCATCCCCCACTCAGTCCTGCTTCCTGCTCGGCCTCCTCGGTCTCGTGCATCCCCCACTCAGTCCTGCTTCCTGCTCCGCCTCCCTGGTCTTGTGCATCCCCCACTCAGTCCTGCTTCCTGCTCCGCCTCCTTGGTCTTGTGCATCCCCCACTCAGTCCTGCTTCCTGCTCGGCCTCCCCGGTCTCGTGCACCCCCCACTCAGTCCTGCTTCCTGCTCCGCCTCCTCGGTCTCGTGCATCCCCCACTCAGTCCTGCTTCCTGCTCCGCCTCCTCGGTCTGATGCATCCCCCACTCAGTCCTGCTTCCTGCTCCGCCTCCTCGGTCTTGTGCATCCCCCACTCAGTCCTGCTTCCTGCTCCGCCTCCTCGGTCTCGTGCATCCACCCACTCAGTCCTGCTTCGTGCTCCTCCTCCTCAGTCTCGTACATCCCCCACTCAGTCCTGCTTCCTGCTTGGCCTCCATAGTTTTGTATATCCCCCACTCAGTCCTGCTTCCGGCTCAGCCTCCTCGGTCTCGTGCATCCCCCCACTCAGTCCTGCTTCCTCCTCGGCCTCCTCGGTCTCGTGCATCCCCTACTCAGTCCTGCTTCCTGCTCCGCCTCCTCTGTCTCGTGTATCCCCCCACTCAGTACTGCTTCCGGCTCCGCCTCCTCGGTCTCGTGCATCCCCACTCAGTCCTGCTTCCTGCTCCGCCTCCTCGGTCTCGTGCACCCCCCACTCAGTCCTGCTTCCTGCTCCGGCTCCTCGGTCTCGTGCATCCCCCACTCAGTCCTGCTTCCTGCTCCGCCTCCTCGGTCTCGTCCATCCCTCCCTCAGTCCTGCTTCCTGCTCGGCCTCCTCGGTCTCGTGCATCCCCCACTCAATCCTGCTTCCTGCTCGGCCTCCTCGGTCTCGTGCATCCCCCACTCAGTCCTGCTTCCTGCTCCGCCTCCTCGGTCTCGTCCATCCCTCCCTCAGTCCTGCTTCCTGCTCTGCCTCCTCGGTCTCGTGCATCCCCCACTCAATCCTGCTTCCTGCTCGGCCTCCTTGGTCTTGTGCATCCCCCACTCAGTCCTGCCTCCTGCTCGGCCTCCTTGGTCTTGTGCATCCACCCACTCAGTCCTGCTTCCTGCTCGGCCTCATGCATCCCTCACTCAGTCCTGCTTCCTGCTCCGCCTCAGTCTCGTGCATCCCCCCACTCAGTCCTGCTTCCTGCTCGGCCTCCTCGGTCACGTGCATCCCCCACTCAGTCCTGCTTCCTGCTCGGCCTCTTCGGTCTCGTGCATTCCCCACTCAGTCCTGCTTCCGGCTCGGCCTCCTTGGTCTCGTGCATCCCCCACTCAGTCCTGCTTCCTACTCGGCCTCTTCGGTCTCGTGCATCCCCCACTCAGTCCTGCTTCCTGCTCGGCCTCCTCAGTCTCGTGCATCCCCCACTCAGTCCTGCTTCCTGCTCGGCCTCCTCTGTCTCATGCATTTCCCACTCAGTCCTGCTTCCTGTCCAGCCTCCTTGGTCTCGTGCATCCCCCACTCAGTCCTGCTTCCTGCTCCGCCTCAGTCTCGTGCATCCCCCCACTCAGTCCTGCTTCCTGCTCGGCCTCCTCGGTCTCGTGCATCCCCCCACTCAGTCCTGCTTCCTGCTCGGCCTCCTCGGTCTCGTGCATCCCCCACTCAGTCCTGCCTCCTCCTCGGCCTCCTCGGTCTCGTGCATCCCCCACTCAGTCCTGCTTCCTGCTCGGCCTCTTCGGTTTTGTGCATCCCCCACTCAGTCCTGCTTCCTGCTCCGCCTCAGTCTCGTGCATCCCCCCACTCAGTCCTGCTTCCTGCTCGGCCTCCTTGGTCTCGTGCATCCCCCACTCAGTCCTGCCTCCTGCTCGGCCTCCTTGGTCTCGTGCATCCCCCACTCAGTCCTGCTTCCTGCTCCGCCTCGTGCATCCCTCACTCAGTCCTGCTTCCTGCTCCGCCTCCTCTGTCTCGTGCATCCCCCACTCAGTCCTGCTTCCTGCTCCGCCTCCTCGATCTTGTCCATCCCTCACTCAGTCCTGCTTCCTGCTCCGCCTCCTCCGTCTCGTGCATCCCCCACTCAGTCCTGCTTCCTGCTCGGCCTCCTCAGTCTCATGCATCCCCCCACTCAGTCCTGCTTCCTGCTCGGCCTCCTCGGTCTCGTGCATCCCCCCACTCAGTCCTGCTTCCTGTTCGGCCTCCTCAGTCTCGTGCATCCCCCACTCAGTCCTGCTTCCTGCTCCGCCTCGTGCATCCCTCACTCAGTCCTGCTTCCTGCTCGGCCTCCTCTGTCTCGTGCATCCCCCACTCAGTCCTGCTTCCTGCTCCGCCTCCTCGATCTCGTCCATACCTCACTCAGTCCTGCTTCCTGCTCCGCCTCCTCCGTCTCGTGCATCCCCCACTCAGTTCTGCTTCCTGCTCGGCCTCCTCAGTCTCATGCATCCCCCACTCAGTCCTGCTTCCTGCTCGGCCTCCTCGGTCTCGTGCATCCCCCCACTCAGTCCTGCTTCCTGTTCGGCCTCCTCAGTCTCGTGCATCCCCCACTCAGTCCTGCTTCCTGCTCCGCCTCGTGCATCCCTCACTCAGTCCTGCTTCCTGCTCGGCCTCCTCTGTCTCGTGCATCCCCCACTCAGTCCTGCTTCCTGCTCCGCCTCCTCGATCTCGTCCATACCTCACTCAGTCCTGCTTCCTGCTCCGCCTCCTCCGTCTCGTGCATCCCCCACTCAGTTCTGCTTCCTGCTCGGCCTCCTCTGTCTCATGCATTTCCCACTCAGTCCTGCTTCCTGCTCGGCCTCCTCGGTCTCGTGCATCCCCCCACTCAGTCCTGCTTCCTGTTCGGCCTCCTCAGTCTCGTGCATCCCCACTCAGTCCTGCTTCCTGCTCCGCCTCAGTCTCGTGCATCCCCCCACTCAGTCCTGCTTCCTGCTCGGCCTCCTCGGTCTCGTGCATCCCCCCACTCAGTCCTTCTTCCTGCTCGGCCTCCTTGGTCTCGTGCATCCCCCACTCAGTCCTGCCTCCTGCTCGGCCTCCTTGGTCTCGTGCATCCCCCACTCAGTCCTGCTTCCTGCTCCGCCTCGTGCATCCCTCACTCAGTCCTGCTTCCTGCTCCGCCTCCTCGATCTCGTCCATCCCCCACTCAGTCCTGCTTCCTGCTCCGCCTCAGTCTCGTGCATCCCCCCACTCAGTCCTGCTTCCTGCTCGGCCTCCTCGGTCTCGTGCATCCCCCCACTCAGTCCTGCTTCCTGCTCGGCTTCCTCGGTCTCGTGCATCCCCCACTCAGTCCTGCCTCCTCCTCGGCCTCCTCGGTCTCGTGCATCCCCCACTCAGTCCTGCTTCCTGCTCGGCCTCCTCGGTCTCGTGCATCCCCCACTCAGTCCTGCTTCCTGCTCGGCCTCGGTCTCGTGCATCCCCCACTCAGTCCTTCTTCCTGCTCGGCCTCCTTGGTCTCGTGCATCCCCCACTCAGTCCTGCCTCCTGCTCGGCCTCCTTGGTCTCGTGCATCCCCCACTCAGTCCTGCTTCCTGCTCCGCCTCGTGCATCCCCCACTCAGTCCTGCTTCCTGCTCGGCCTCCTCGATCTCGTCCATCCCTCACTTAGTCCTGCTTCCTGCTCCGCCTCCTCCGTCTCGTGCACCCCCCACTCAGTCCTGCTTCCTGCTCGGCCTCCTCAGTCTCGTGCATCCCCCACTCAGTCCTGCTTCCTGCTCCGCCTCCTCGGTCTCGTGCACCCCCCACTCAGTCCTGCTTCCTGCTTGGTCTCCTCAGTCTTGTATGTCCCCCACTTAGTCCCATTTTTAGTCAAAATATAAAGTCAAAAAAATAATTTAAAAAGGTAAAAAAAATGTGTTTTTAAATAAAACTAAATGCCCATTATTCTATTTATTCCATTATTTACCCTCCCTCCCGTTTCTCAATATTTAAGTGAAAAAAATCCAAGCAGCAGTGTAAAATAACATATTGGTAAGGCTCCATGTACGATTGTCCTAATGTTTAAAATATAATATAACTTATTTCTCGTGGTAAAAAAAATGAGAAAGAATACCCACTGTCAGTATTGCTGGATTTCTCTTCCCCTCACATTGAAGAAAACACAAAATAAGTAGGAATGTAAAAGCTGTTCCTCAAAATGCCACAAAAACCACAAATCCAACATAAATGGGGTGACTTATGGTACTTTTACACGGATCGATAATTCGCCCGATCACATGATTAACAATTTTGAATGAACAATGTTTTTTTTAATAACGATCAGCGTTTAGACGGAACGATACATTGTATGGAAAAATCGTTTTGCGATTGTTTTGCGATCGTTTAACCCCTAGACGACCCAGGGCGTATAGTTACGCCATGGAAGTCTGTCCCCAGCCGACCTAGGACGTAACTGTACGCCCTGGGTGTTTCTCCCGCTATGAAGCGTGCTCCGGAGCGGAGCGCGCTTCATAGCAGGTGGGGGCCGGCTGCAATCAGCAGCCAGGACCTCACCGGTAATGACACGCTGCAGTGATCGCGCTGCCGCGTGTCATTAACCCCTTAAACGCCGCGACCGCGGCGTTTAAGTGTAAGTGACAGGGGGAGTCCCCTGTCACTTACCGACAGTGTGACTGCGGGGGTCCCGATCGGTAAAACGGGCCGCCGGAGGTCTCTCACCTGCCTCCGTGCGGTCCGATCGGCGATCTGCTGCACTAAGCCTGCACAGGCAGGCTCAATGAGCAGAGCGCCGATAACACTGATCAATGCTATGCCTATGGCATAGCATTCATCAGTGTAGAAATCAAAGTAATGTATGTAAAAGTCCCCCAAAGGGACTTCAAATGTGTAAAAAAAAAAAAGTTAAAAACACTATTACACTACCCCAAAGCCCCTCCCCCAATAAAAGTTGAAATCACCCCCCTTTCCCATTATATAAATAAAACATATAAAAATGAATAAATAGATAAACATATAATATACCGTAGCGTGCGTAATTGTCCGATCTATTAAAATATAACAAGCGTCATTGCGAACGGTAAACGGCGTACACGAAAAGAGGGGAAAAAGTGCGCGGATTACCGATTTTATGTTACATTATATATATAAAAAAATTAATAAAAAGTGATCAAAACGTCCGATCTTCACAAATATGGTATTAATAAAAACTAGAGATCATGGCGGAAAAAATGACACCCCACACAGTAGGTGAAAAACTAAAACTGTTATAAGTGTCACAATAGGCCTATTTTATTTATAATTAATTGACAAAAAAAAGGATTTCATTTAAAAAAAATATATAACATTAGAGAATCTGTGTAACCTGCATGTGGTTGTGTTCGGACTGACCTATAGAATAATAGTGTCATGTCGCTGTTACCATATAGTGCATTACGTAGACACAGGAACCCCCCAAACGTTACCATATTGCATTCTTTTTTGCGATTTCACCAATTTATATCTTCATAAATAATATATTTGGGATTCCGTCATACATGTTATGGTAAAATGAATGACGCCATTACAAAGTACAACTATTCCTGTAACAAATAAGCACTTACATGGCCTGTAGATAGAAAACTGAGAGTGCTGGAGCTCTTAGAAGGGGAGGAGGGGAAAACGGAAACACTAAGATCAAAATTTGTGCGGTCCACTGGGTCATTTTGGGCCTGGTCCTCAAAGGGTTAAGCCTATCTCACACATAGGTGAAATCGTTGAAAGACTGTTTACACTTATGGACCCCTGGACTGAAACATACTGTACAATAGATCTAAGAAAGTGTAGAGAAAAAACTAGAAAAAAAAAGGTAGGAAGATATTAATGTCACCAATAAATGTTATGAGTGAACGGGTCACCTATACTGGTATCATTATCTTTATTGTATCTCAGTAAAACATCTAGAAGCCGTGTTTATAGTAACCACTGAGAACACCATAAAAAGCTGCACAGGGCATCTCTATCCACAGGGAGTCCTGGAGTCCTCGCCCCAACACAACCATCACGGCCATACTCCATTCACAGGTCTCTTCTTATTGTCCTCGTCTAAGGCTGCGTTCACACATGCTTGATATTGCAGCTGTATGTCACCATCGGAACTCTTTACCTAATAACTTATTATGATACATTGAGCTCCAGTCACCTTCCAGATCAGAAGCAACAGCGACTTCTGAGCCAGACGTTCAGCTATTGTTGTTGATAATGATCCCCACGCGAGATGGAAATGCGCACGACCTCCATTGTGACCTTGCAGATACTCTAAGGGCGACATGTATCATCCGGCGTACGGATGAATTTTGGCGGAAAGTGGCCGATTTGCAAATAAAATATTTGCAAATCGTCACTTTCCGCCGGGTACGCCAGGGGGCGGGGAGGGGGTGTTAAGGTGGCGTTACGGGGGGGGGGCGCGGACTAAGATTCCGCGCGATTTATCATTTTTTTGGCGCTGAGATACGCCGAAAACCTACTCCACCTCTCAGGTGGCGTAGGTTTTCGGCTGTGCGCACCGGCGCGCACAGGATTTATGTAGAGGCAGTCCGCAGTCCGTAAAAAACGCTGGACTTAATAAATGTCCCCCTAACTCTTCCGGAGCTCAATGTGTCATATTAGGGAAAGAGTTCAGCCGCTGATATACAGCTGGATTATGGGCCGTATATCCTCCGTATATCAAGGACACAGCTAAGGATGACATCACTGGTCACATCTCTGACATCACAGCCAACACATGGTTTTATGTTGTTTAACGTGCTGTATGTGTTTCTTAGCAGGTTCTATGTGAGGATAACTTAGAAAGGGTTAATAAAAAAAGTGTTAAAAAATGTTAAAAACGTCCGCATTACCGCAGCATCCTCTGTTGTTGACCACAGGCGATGGGTGGGTCTCTCTGGTGGCCAGTGGAGATGAGCAAAGCGAATTCGCAACAAATTTTGAAAAGTTTCGCTTCCCCTTGACAAAGCGAATTTAGCTAACTTTGAAAAATCAAAAAAAAAAGAAACATTTTCGTTTCTGTTGATTTTTTTTTTTTTTTTTTAAATAACATAAATAGAAGGAAAATCAGCTGCATTAAATAAATGTAAACTAAAGAACTACATTAACCCCTTGCATCAAAGCCCTTTTAGTTTATATTTACTTACAACTGCAGATTTTCATTCTCGTTTTGCTACTTTTTGTTAAAAAACAAAAAACGAAACTGAAACGAAAATTTGTTTTGTGTTGATGAATTTTTGCATGTCAATGGTTTAACTTCAGTGATTCGTTTAGGTTGGATTTGTGAATTTCCCAGCGCTTCGCTCATCTCTCGTTGCCAGCCATGATGACAGCTGGAGCTGCGGACCAATCGCTGGCGTTCCATGTTCTCCCAGCGAGGGGCGTCTCTTACTGACACGGTCACCAATGTTCTCTTCTTCCTGGTTGCTGCCCCTGGTATGTGATTGGGCGGCGGCATGACTTCCGGGGTAGACCGGACCTGTGTTCTTGTCTCTGTTTCTGATTTGGCCCTGTTGGTTCTTCTCCCGCCGGTTTTGTTGCTTTGCTTATTTGTTCTCTTTTAACCCTTGGCTGTAAGACTCTCTCCCTGCCCTGACTCCCTCATACATTTAGGCTATGTTCACACTACGTATGAGACTGGCTGTTCCGGTACTAGCGCGGCCCGCATCAGAACCTCCCACAGCACACAATGAAGCAAGTGGCCGCAGCCGCTCGCTTCATTGTGTGAACTGACAGAGCTTTCTGTGGCCACAATTTACTGAATTGCAGGCCGCAGAAAAGTGACATGTCAGTTCTTTGTGGGTCCGCACGGGATCCCGTCCGGAGCGTATACAATGGGTATATGCTCCGGCTGGGATCCCATAGAAATGTAGGCAATGTTACACACTGCATAAAGTACGGCTGTTGTTGCCAAAGGCAACAACAGCCGTACTTTTACGTAGTGTGAACATAGCCTTACAGCGTAGGGATGTCACCTGGTGGAGGTCTGTCAGCAGAACAGGCTGGGTTATTCCACCTGGACTGGACATCACCCCCCCCCCCCCCCCAACCCTTTCATATTTTTCAAATAAAAAAGTAAGCTTAAGTAGAAATACACAAATGTGATACTGTCTCATGCCCAATAGCCCAAAATAATAATAAAAAAAAGTATATATATATATATATATATATATTATATATATATATATATATATGTATATCGCGACCAAAAAGTCCTATCTGAACCGAAATTGCACTGATGAAAACTGCAGATGACAAAAATTGAGCCTCATACATGGAAAAATATCAACATTAAGTCTCTATACACAACCTAAGAAGAAATAGCATGGAGGACATTATAAAGCAGTGTTAAGCAGTGTAAGGCCCCATTCACACGTCCGTGTCAGTTTTTACTGTCAGGAAATCCTGATCAGGAGACCTCAAATGTCATCAGGAATATATCAGGATTTCCTGACAGTAATCCGTTTTTACCATCAGGAAACCATCAGGAAACCATCAGGAAAAACCTTCAGGATTTCCTGATGAGATAATATGGTCTAGTATGCCAACATAAATCACAGGTACGTGTACCTCGATGGCCACAGGCTGCAGAACTACAACTCCCATCATGGCCTGTCAGCAAGGCATGATGGGAGTTGTACATCTGCAACCTGGATGGCCACAGACTGCAGAACTACAACTCCCATCATGGCCTGCCAGCAGAGGGTCAGATGAGAGAGAGCCGGAGTTCCGGTGGTGAGTGGCGGCGGCGGCGGCACGGGGGGGCGGGAGGTGGTTAGGCGGCGGGGGGGATCTGCACCGGTGCGTTGCGATGGGGGGGGGGTGTGCGGGTGATCGGACGGCGGCCGTGGCTGGCTCTCTACCAGTCCGGAATCGCGGGCACTTTCCTGATATACATAAGGAAAATGCCTGTGATTCCGGCGCTCCCATAGACTTCTATGGGGGCGTCCGTGCCGGATTTCCGGACGAAAATAGGACAGGATCTAAAAAATCCAGTCCTATTTTCCGGAACGGACACCCTTCCGGAAAAATCCGGAAGGGTGTCCGTGTCTAATGTTAGCCTATGAGTCCGGAAATCCGTCTGGATTTCCTGATAGGAAATCCGGACAGATTTTCCGGACGTGTGAAGGGGGCCTTAGTTGTGAATCACACACAGGAGGTCTTACATGTACACCTGTGTAGTCTCTTTCCAGTTTCTCTATTTGTCCTCTGATTTCTGGACTCCCTCCTCACCCCTCCCCTCTCCATAGACTTATTATAGAGTCCATCTCTTACAATCAGTCAAAATAAACACTGAGGCTATGTTCACATTACGTGAACATCCGGCCGTTCCGTGACACCGGCCGGGTCACGGAACGGCCAGTCTTAGGCTATGTTCTCACAACGTAAAACTACGGCCGGAGTTTTGCGGGGTGGAACATAGCCTATCTTCTGTGCGTCGCTGGAAATAAGTGACATGTCAGTTTTCTGCGTCCGGAATTCACTGAATTCCGACCGCAGAAAGACCTGTCAGTTCACACAGTGAAGCAAGCGGCTCCGTGCACTCTGTGCTATGGGAAGCTCTGATGCGGGCGTGCGCTGATGCGCTCGCATCAGAGCTCCGCGGACGGAAAGATCACCTGGCCGGACAGAATGGCCGGATGTTCACGTAATGTGAACATAGCCTCAGCCCGGAGCACGCCCGCATCAGAGCTTCCCATAGCACAGAGTGCACGGAGCCTCTTGCTTCACTGTGTGAACTGACAGGTCTTTCTGCGGTCGGAATTCACTGAATTCCGGCCGTAGAAAACTGACCTGTCACTTATTTCCGGCGCCGCACAGCCGGAGCGTATACGATGTGTGTATACGGAGCGTATACAATGTTTTCACCCTGCAAAACTATGGCCGTAGTTCTGCGGCGAAAACTACGGCCGTAGTTTTACGTTGTGTGAACATAGCCTAAGCTGGGAAATAACATCTTCTCCTGTGTACTCGACCCAACTATATCTAATGGTCTCAGCACTGGGACCCAGACTGGTCTAAACATCTGACGCCAATAGTTTAGGTAAGGTGCGACTTTTAACATTACTAAATTTAAAATTACTAAAGGAAATAAAACCAGTATTATTAAGTGGTAAAAGTTTTTATTGATCAAACCTAAAATTTATTATAACATAAGTAATAAAGAGTGAGGACAGACGGTAAGAAAAATAATCAAATGTAACTTCAACAATTAATGGAAAATCCTAAGAAATTCTAAAAGTTATCATATAAAAAAAAAAGGATGAGAGTCAGGTGACCTTGTATAACGCTGGCGACCAATAGGAAAACTCCCATCTGCCGGAGATTATAATTACATGGCGGACTGCCAGAGGTCACTGACTCTACCACTGATCTGTAATAAGGAAATCAGACTATAGGTTCTTATCAGGGATGAAACATCAATAGGAAATCAGAAGACAGAAATCTATAGGACTATATGGAACATTCCACCAAATGGTTAATAGTGACTGTCTAGTATAAGGAAGTCACAGTATAGGAATCATTTCTACTAAAATACAAAATACATCATGTTAAGGTGCGTTTACACAAACGATAATCGGCCCGATCGTACGATTAACAATGTCGGAGTAACAATTTTTTTTCATAACGATCAGCGTTTAGACGGTACGATATATCGTATGGAAAATTCATTTTGCGACTGTTTTGCGATTGCTTAAGCCTTTCTCACACATTAGTTAAATCGGCGAACGACTGTTTACACGGAACGATCTGCGAATTTTTTGCGACCGACGAACGACGATTTGAGAACATGTTGAAAGATCAAAATGAACGATTTCTCATTCGTCGTTTGATTGTTCGCTGCGTTTACACGTACGATTATGGTTCGAATTCAATCGTTATCGCGCAAATTTGCACAATAATCGTTACGTGTAAACGCACCTTTAGTGTAGGAAGCAATCAGTCGATCAGTCGTCAGCTTCCCCGTGCTTCCTCTTGTTTTCTTTGACAATTTCTTGTGCTTCAGATAGTTTCAGTTCTTCTCCCTTCTTCATAAATGGTTGCAGAGTGGCACAGGCGGACAGGTGACCTACCAGCTGCTGGACTGGGATGTCTAACCTCCGACCATCAGGAATATGGAAAGCGACCACCAGATGGTTCCACATACACAAAATTGTATCCCAGCAGTAGCCATTCTCGTTATAATACTCACAACGTGGGCTACAGAGACGTTTTATAACGTCACCGTCCTTTGTTAACACTCTGAGATTATCTGCAGTGGACTGAGGTCTCCAGTCAGGGCCGCCGATAGGGCAGTACAACCGGTACTGCCGTATGGGGCCCGGACCCTTAAGAGACATGGGGGGGGCCCGGCGGGCCCGCCGGCCGCCGCCTCCCGCCCGACCGCTACCCCCCCACCCCGACCGCTACGCCCCCACCCCGACCGCTACGCTAGGGGGGCCCGCACGGCCCCCCTTGCCACCTGGGGGGGGGGGGGGTTGTGCCGCTTCGGTCCGGTGAGCTTCCGGCACACGCTGCCTCTATCACTGGCCGGAAGCTCACAGCTGCAGCCCTGCGGTCCTTCTCTCCTGCTCGGCAGCGGCGCACGTGACGTCATCGCGCCGAGCAGGAGAGAAGTTCCTGGACCGCGGGGCTGCAGCTGTGAGCTTCCGGCCAGTGATAGAGGCAGCGTGTGCCGGAAGCTCTCCGGACCAAAGCTGCATGGGAAGGGGGGACCTGCCTCACCTGCCTCTGCTCCCTCACCTGCCTCTGCTCCCTCACCTGCCTCTGCTCCCCCTGCTCCCCTGGCTCCCCCGGCCGCTCCCTCTTCCCCCAGCCTCTCTTCCTGTACCCCCCTTCCAGCCTCTCCTCCTGTACCCCCCCTCCTGTACCCCCCCTCCAGCCTCTCCTCCTGTACCCCCTTCCAGCCTCTCCTCCTGTACCCCCCCTCCAGCCTCTCCTCCTGTACCCCCCCTCCAGCCTCTCCTCCTGTACCCCCCCTCCAGCCTCTCCTCCTGTACCCCCCTCCAGCCTCTCCTCTTGTACCCCCCCTCCAGCCTCTCCTCTTGTACCCCCCCTTGCCTCTCCTCCTGCACCCCCCAGCCTCTCCTCCTGCACCCCCCAGCCTCTCCTCCTGCACCCCCAGCCTCTCCTCCTGCACCCCCCAGCCTCTCCTCCTGCACCCCCCAGCCTCTCCCCCTGCACCCCCCAGCCTCTCCTCCTGCACCCCCCAGCCTCTCCCCCAGCCTCTTCTCCTGCACCCCCCAGCCTCTCCTCCTGCACCCCACAGCCTCACCCAGCCTCTTCTCCTGCACCCCTCAGCCTCTCCTCCTGCACCCCACAGCCTCTCCCACAGCCTCTTCTCCTGCACCCCCCAGCCTCTTCTCCTGCACCCCCAGCCTCTCCTCCAGCCTCTCCTCCTGCACCCCACAGCCTCTCCTCCTGCACCCCAAAGCCTCTCCTCCTGCACCCCACAACCTCTCCCCCTAGCCTACCCTCCTGCACCCCCAGCCTCTCCCCCAGCCTTTCCGTCAGCACCCCTCCAGCCTCTGTCAGCACCCCCCAGCCTCTGTCAGCACCCCCCAGCCTCTCCTCCTGCACCCCCTAGCCTCTCCACCAGCACCTCCAGCTGCTCTCCCTGCCCCCCAGCTGCTCCTCCTGCCCCCCATCTTCTCCCCCTGCCCCATCTGCTCCTCCGCCTGTCCCCCATCTTCTCCCCCTGCCACTCCAGCTGCCCAATCTTCTCCCTGCCACCCTAGCTGCCCCCTATCTGCTCCCCCTGCCTGCCACCCCAGCTGCTCCTCCTGCCCCCCCATCTACTCCCCCTGCCACCCCAGCTGCTGCCCCCGAGCTGATCCCTCTGCCCCACATTGCTCCCTCTGCCCCCCCAGCTGCTCCCCCTGCCCCCATCTACTACCCCTGCCCCTCTCACCCCAGCTGCTCCCCCTGCCCCCCATCTGCTCCTCCTCCTGCCCCCAGCTGCTCCCTCTGCCTCCCCAGATTCTCCCCCTGCCACCCCTAGCTGCTCCCCGTCACCCCAGCTGCTCTCCTTCCCCCTGTCACCCCAGCTTCTCCCCTTCACCCCAGCGGCTTCCCCTGGCACACCCAGCTGCCTCCCTTCCCCAGTCACCCCCAGCTGCCTGCTTGCAGACTAGTTGTAGTCGGAGAAGTCTTCTTGATTGCTGCGCCAGATGGAGAAGAAAGCAAGAAGCGACGGCAATCGGAGAAGACGTCACCTGTGAGTCATTAGTAACTGCACTGTAATCACTTCTATAGTGTGCAGAGCCTGTGTACCATTGGGGTCTAAATGGGTCAGTGTATTGTTTGCAGTAGTGTACTGACACAGCCCCGCAGTCACTACAGTACACTAGCGCAAACTTTTAAACTAGGACCCAACTACAACAGCCGCAGGCACTACAACTCCCAGCATATGCTGAGGGCTGCAGACTGTCAGTAAATGCTGGGAGTTGTAGTGCCTGCAGCTGTTGTAGTTGGGTCCTAGGTGCATTATACACTGGATGCTTTGTAGCATATAAGAATACATAGATCTCTGGGGGTTCAGTGCGGTGAAGTGACCCCAGAACATCACTAATAGGGGATAGTGGTAGATGTTTTTGTTCTATCCCCTATTAGTGATGTTCTGGGGTCACTTCCCTGCACTGACCCCACAGATCTATGTATTCTGATCTTCCACCAAGCCTCCTAGGACCTAACAGCTGCATGCACTACAACTCCCAGCATGTACTGACAGTCTGCAGCCCTCAGAGTATGCTGGGAGTTGTAGTACAGTGTAGACAGATGTATTGCTGGACCTTCAGGGCTGATGGTTGTCACCCACAGATTGCAGCCACCAGGAGCCTCTGCACACAGTGATTTATTACAGGATTGTCCTCTCAGAGACTACAACTCCCAGCATACCCTGAGAGCTGTATAAATGTAGGGATTTGTCACAGATACAGATGAATTCAGGAAAGGAGCGGGTCAGCATGTCGTGTCTCACTGGTTCTATATTGGTGGCCCCAGGTGCCCCAGTCCGACACTGGACAGAAGCGGCCCCCAAACTAAGACGTCCCCGGCCTCCTTCCTTCCTCCATCACATTTGTTTGATAAGAACAGCGGGCATCAAGCAGAGTGACACCCAAGTGCCAGGGTATATACCATGCATGTACAGTAATGGGGGGGGGGGGGGGCGCCTCAGCGTGCAAAGTGCCTAGGGCAGCATAAACTCTAAATACAGGCCTGGCTGCCGGCACTTCATACCAGCAGCCTATGGGAGGCCGGGCCGTGACCTCTCCGGCAGGCGTGATCATGTGACGTCATCACGCCTGCCGGAAGTCCCGTCCCTGCGGCTCGCAAGATGGAGCCCGAAGAGGAGGAAGAGCTGCTGCCTGCACAGCGCGGATTAGGTGAGTAGGATGTTTGTTTTTTTAGGGGCACCTCTGGGGGCATTATTAGTTCAAGGGGGGCACCTCTGGGGGCATTATTAGCATATGGGGGCACCTCTGGGGGCATTATTAGCATATGGGGGCATTATTAGTTCATGGGGGGCACCTCTGGGGGCATTATTAGTATATGGGGGCACCTCTGGGGGCATTATTAGTATATGGGGGCACCTCTGGGGGCATTATTAGTATATGGGGGCACCTCTAGGGGCATTATTATCTCATGGGGGCACCACTGGGGGCATTATTAGTGAATGGGGGCACCTCTGGGGGTATTATTAGTATATGGGGGCACCTCTGGGGGCATTATTAGTATATGGGGGCACCTCTGGGGGCATTATTAGTATATGGGGGCACCTCTGGGGGCATTATTAGTGTATGGGGGCACCTCTGGGGGCATTATTAGTGTATGGGGGCACCTCTGGGGGCATTATTAGTGTATGGGGGCACCTCTGGGGGCATTATTAGTTAATGGGGGCACCTCTGGGGGCATTATTAGTGTATGGGGGCACCTCTGGGGGCATTATTAGTATATGGGGGCACCTCTGGGGGCATTATTAGTGTATGGGGGCACCTCCGGGGGCATTATTAGTATATGGGGGCACCTCTGGGGGCATTATTAGTATATGGGGGCACCTCTGGGGGCATTATTAGTGTATGGGGGCACCTCTGGGGCCATTATTAGTGTATGGGGGCACCTCTGGGGGCATTATTAGTGTATGGGGGCACCTCTGGGGGCATTATTAGTGTATGGGGGCACCTCTGGGGGCATTATTAGTGTATGGGGGCACCTCTGGGGGCATTATTAGTGTATGGGGGCACCTCTGGGGGCATTATTAGTGTATGGAGGCACCTCTGGGGGCATTATTAGTATATGGGGGCACCTCTGGGGGCATTATTAGTGTATGGAGGCACCTCTGGGGGCATTATTAGTGTATGGGGGCACCTCTGGGGGCATTATTAGTGTATGGGGGCACCTCTGGGGGCATTATTATTGGTGAACATATACAAATCAAACAGCCCCCCAGACCCTCGAAATTCAATAACCCCAAACGGGGCATTGCCTAGTACTCAACAGCATTCTGAATACAGGGGAACCCCTACCCCACTCTTGTATGTTGTAGTCTCCATCATAATGAGCCCCGCTGGGCTTGTAGACACGCTATAAATTGTACGTTGCAGGGGTGAATATAACGCACTGCATACAGAGCACAAGAGGCAGCTATACAAGTAAGTGTCTGTATGGGGACATTTACATTGCACCTTGTTCACATTTAGTTTCTACAATTGTATAACTGTATAACAGAGGTTACATTTTAAGCCACTGGGGAAAATGGGGAATATGAGCCAGTTCTCTAGAATTGATCTGAACCAAATTATACCTCCCAGCAAGGCGTGGGGCCAACACACAATTTTTTTTTTATTAATGTGGGGGGCCCAGACACTTTGGTTGTATGGGGCCCCGAAATTCCTGATGGCGGCCCTGTCTCCAGTACAATGTGCCGTCCTTCCAGTAGACAAAGGGAAGAGGTTCCTCTCTGGTTTGGAGCCTGGGAACCTTCGGGAAGTCCATAAAACGTGACTCACCAGGACTGTGGACTACGACGTAATGAGCGATCTCCTGCTTGTAGATATCCGTCCCCAGGATGCTGAGCTGCGGCTCCTCCCCATCACAGAACTGAGCCCGGTATAGCGACAGAAGATCAGAGAACGGAAAAGAGAAGCTGAAGTTCCCGTAACGTGAAGCCGACTTATTAAACGCTGGAGAGTTGGCGAATTGTTGGGTTATTTCTTCCCTGTATTCTTCTGCCTCGCATTGTGGTACTTGGTCTCGGGTATACATGTACGCTGCTTCTCGAGTCTTCTCTAGATCACTGGAAGGAACCTCAGCGCCCCAGAAGGAGAGATCTATAAACTCTCTTCTCCCATGTTGGCTTCCTTGAAAGGATTGAGAGCTTAGAATCTCCTCCATTGGGTTCTTGGTGGTGGTGTGCCGGAGACCAGAGACCGGGAACTCCACCGGGAATGACAGAAACACATCAGATCTCACTCGCTTTATGGTTTCTTTCATTTTCTTTCCTGCTTTATGTAATGATCTGTTCTCCAGTTTGGTATATATCTCATCTACGGATAAGAGTTCCTGATTCTTGAAGTATCCATTAGATGATCGTAAGCCTCTAATTTCCACCAGATCTGTATTCTCAGCCATTGCAGCTGCCGTCCTCTCTTTATTCAGGGTGCAACGTCCTAGGTATCAGGAGCGATTCACAAGCAGCAATGTATCTACCAGAAGGAAGCCGGACTCTTTCTAGTCTCTAGTGAGCGTGTACATACAGCCACACCTCCCAGGGCAGCTCCCTGTGTCACTGACATTCAAGTTACTTTTGTATCTTTTACTTCATTTGTTTCCCCTCTTAGCTTTGTACCTGGGTTTGGGCAATACACATACAGTGATATAACAGTATAAACAACATGTTTGTTTGGCAGACTCAGCGGAGATCACTTGTGGTTGGAAAAAATATTCATGATGTCCAGAAAAGGTAGAAAAAGGAAAAGTGAGTGACTCGGATAAAAGAAGATGCCCCCTGTAAGTCCCTGAATGTAACTGCAGTGTAATCACTTATGTGGGGGAGGAGACTAGGGGTATGATTAGGTTATGGGGGAGCCCAGGCACATTCTTTGCACAGGGGTCCCCTGCGGTCTGCTGACAGCTAGCTATTGTGTCTTTTGGGGGCAGTCCTCCTGTTTAGTTACTAGTACTAATACAGTAATATTATTATTATTAAGTATTTACTGTAACCAAAAAGACAATGGAAACACTTAAAGGGCAGTAAAAATGACATCAGAAAATAATAAAACTGAATAAAAAACATGATAAGTACACAGTACAGTAGTCTTTAAAACTCGATCACAATAGAACAATACGGATAAGATTGCAAAGGGCCTCTCCTTCTCCTTCACAAGCCGTCTCCCAGAGTTACAGAACATCCCGAACAATAATACAGATATCACAGCACTTCCCGCCTCCTCAGCACATGTGTGCACAGATATCACAGCACTTCCCGCCTCCTCAGCACATGTGTGCACAGATATCACAGCACTTCCCGCCTCCTCAGCACATGTGTGCACAGATATCACAGCACTTCCCGCCTCCTCAGCACATGTGTGCACAGATATCACAGCACTTCCCGCCTCCTCAGCACATGTGTGCACAGATATCACAGCACTTCCTGCCTCCTCAGCACATGTGTGCACAGATATCACAGCACTTCCTGCCTCCTCAGCACATGTGTGCACAGATATCACAGCACTTCCCGCCTCCTCAGCACATGTGTGCACAGATATCACAGCACTTCCTGCCTCCTCAGCACATGTGTGCACAGATATCACAGCACTTCCCGCCTCCTCAGCACGTGTGCACAGATATCACAGCACTTCCCGCCTCCTCAGCACGTGTGCACAGATATCACAGCACTTCCCGCCTCCTCAGCACGTGTGCACAGATATCACAGCACTTCCCGCCTCCTCAGCACGTGTGCACAGATATCACAGCACTTCCTGCCTCCTCAGCACATGTGTGCACAGATATCACAGCACTTCCCGCCTCCTCAGCACATGTGGGAACAGATATCACAGCACTTCCTGCCTCCTCAGCACATGCGTGCACAGATATCACAGCACTTCCTGCCCCCTCAGCACATGTGTGCACAGATATCACAGCACTTTCTGCCCCCTCAGCACATGCGTGCACAGATATCACAGCACTTCCCGCCTCCTCAGCACATGTGTGCACAGATATCACAGCAGCACTTCCCGCCTCCTCAGCACATGTGTGCACAGATATCACAGCAGCACTTCCCGCCTCCTCAGCACATGTGTGCACAGATATCACAGCACTTCCCGCCTCCTCAGCACATGCGTGCACAGATATCACAGCACTTCCTGCCCCCTCAGCACATGTGTGCACAGATATCACAGCACTTTCTGCCCCCTCAGCACATGCGTGCACAGATATCACAGCACTTCCCGCCTCCTCAGCACATGTGTGCACAGATATCACAGCAGCACTTCCCGCCTCCTCAGCACATGTGTGCACAGATATCACAGCAGCACTTCCCGCCTCCTCAGCACATGTGTGCACAGATATCACAGCACTTCCCGCCTCCTCAGCACATGTGGGAACAGATATCACAGCACTTCCTGCCTCCTCAGCACATGTGTGCACAGATATCACAGCACTTCCCGCCTCCTCAGCACATGTGTGCACAGATATCACAGCACTTCCCGCCTCCTCAGCACATGTGGGAACAGATATCACAGCACTTCCTGCCTCCTCAGCACATGTGTGCACAGATATCACAGCACTTCCTGCCTCCTCAGCACATGTGTGCACAGATATCACAGCACTTCCTGTCTCAAGTTTTAGCTACCCCAAAAGGCAGGGAAAGATTTACATCCTGAGGGGTAGAGGGTGCACTAAACCCCTGTCTCCCCCTACCCATTATATATCTGCATACAGTACGGTGTGACCCCTCATTTATCATATTTATGCACTCTGGTACTACTGTGTCTTTTTTGTTGTATTGTGAAATGCATCCCTATTACACGGGACGATTATCGTGCGAAAAATCGTTATATCATTCGAATTTAAGCGATAATCGTTCTGTGTAATTGCAGGTAACAATTGAAAAATGTATGTCGTTGATCGTTGATTTAGATCTGAACCTAAAGTCATCGTTAATCGATCGCTAATCGTTTGCTGTAATTCCACATTCGATCGCTCAGGTTCCGCGTTTGTTCACTTATCGTTCAGTGCAATTGCACATTGTCCATTGTTTTGCTGGGATCAGATGGAGGAAATGATCGTAGTAACGATCGTAACTAACGATTCTCGTTCTGTGTAATATGGTGAACCATGTCAGGTTAACAATAAACAATCTTGTTTGCCATCGTTTATCGTTAGTCGTTAATTGATAAAAATCGCTTTGTGTAATAAGACCCTATGGTGTGACCTTTTTAAAGCTTTCTAATAACAGTTATTTTTTATCTTTTGTCCTTCTGTCGTCCCTCCCTATTTCTGTGACATTGTTTGTAAGTTTCACCACTGGGTCCACATAATGGCGGCTTCAGGGGCCACGCTATTGGACTCAACCCAAGGGTAACACCAGGTCTCCTACAGGAATGGGAGGGAAAAGCTGAGACATATCAGGGCTATCCTGTCCATGAATGAATGGAACCCATTATAGACTATGTCCAATCTACTAGAATAAAGGGTCCCGCCATGGGGCTCATGTAGGGTCCCGCTTATATAAGGCTCATTCCTATTGTCTCTCCACAGAGCCGGCAATGATAGCAAACCCACCCAAGAGTAGCACCAGCCTTCCTTCCTACATGACATAGGACTGGTCGGTTTTGTTCACGGACGTTGGAGTTACCATGGCGCCCCTTTTGTGTTTTATGTACAGATCTTAAACAATCCTAATCCTGAACTATTCTAAACAATTTGCACTTTCATTGTTATTAACGTTTTATAGGTGACCGAGCTCCATTGTTTTCACCAAGCGTCAGGTATAACAGGAGTTTCCAGGCTTACTTGGCTAATACTAACAGGTTCTATCCGTCTCCACAACCCCCCGAGGCTGATAGAGGAGAATATTTCCTGACCTTGTTCTGCCTCACAGCTGCTGAGCTTGTTACAGTGTATCAGGGCAGATCGATGAGCCTCACACAGGAGTAGCATAGGTCTCCTGTATATACTGTAGGGATCCCTCAGCTGTGTAAGCAGGACACAGGGGTCCTAGGGGGCTTCCGCCTCGCATTATACAGTCACTAACAATTGTGTAAAAATCTGAAAGTGTCGCTGTCATCATTGACATGTCATAGAGACGTCATAGAGACGTGCCAAAAGTCTGGATCCATGATAGTTGTGGGGAGGGCACCACCTTAAATACTTGGATTAGGGTGCTAAAGTGCTCAAGAAATGGAGAGTATAAAGAGAACAGAAAGAAAGCACTATATCAGCACACCTTCATAGTATAACAAGAATATTACATTTTATTAAAGCACAGAAAAAACATAAAAACATTTAAAAACATACAAACTTAGTGCAGACCAGAATAAGCTGCACTAATACCTCTGTCCAGAAGGTGGCGGTGGTGTACTGCCTATGTCCCTGTATGAGGGAAACCAATACAAAACTAAGGCATATATTATTGGGGTGCAGATAAATACATAATGAGGTAATGGGTATGCACAATGTACTGCTCCCCCATCCTATATGCTCAAATATCGCAGAGCACAAACATACAAAACGCCAGTACGCTCATATATACAACCTGTTTTGTATGTTTGTGCTCTGGGATATTTGAGCATATAGGATTTGTGCATACCCATTACCTCATTATGTATTTATCTGCACCCCAATAATATATGCATTAGTTTTGTATTGGTTTCCCTCATACAGGGACATAGGCAGTACACCACCGCCACCTTCTGGACAGAGGTATTAGTGCAGCTTATTCTGGTCTGCACTAAGTTTGTATGTTTTTAAATGTTTTTATGTTTTTTCTGTGCTTTAATAAAATGTAATATTCTTGTTATACTATGAAGGTGTGCTGATATAGTGCTTTCTTTCTGTTCTCTTTAAAAAGTCTTGATCCGTCTGGATGAGAACACCCTGACTGATCTGGAGAACGAGGCGGGAGATGAGCGGGAGAGTGCGTACCTCCAGAATTATGAATGCAGCTCTGGATGTAACTGACAGGTAGAAGTGCGTACCTCCAGAATTATGAATGCAGCTCTGGATGTAACTGACAGGTAGAAGTGCGTACCTCCAGAATTATGAATGCAGGCGTGTGTAGGCTAGAGTAGACAGTTCTGGACAAGGGTACTGGTAAAGCCAGGCCCTGGCTTAGCTACAGCAGGGATGTCTGCTCTGTGTGTCCTTCTCCAATGAGAAACCAGATAAGACTGATGCTACACTTTCTCCCACCTAGTGACTACTTCTGACAGGGATGTGTAAGAGCCCCTGTGAATGGTGTAAAGAGAAGAAGAGAAATGATAAGCCAGTAGTGAAGAGTATTTCTATTGGATAATAAAAGAACATACTACAGAAGAACCAGTAACCCTTTGTTAGCTTCAGCTGTGCAATCTATAAGATGGACATCTAGTGGCAAAACAAACTACCTTCATCACCACTTAGCTTTGAGTAAGAGGCTTTTGCGACAGGTGTGAAACACAAAACACCCATGGTGGGACACCACATATGTAGTTGCTGTGCCCTGCTACAATCACTAGGTGTCTCACTCCCCCAGTGCACAGCTGCAGTTCAGGAGGTATGGTTAGCTTCTTTACACTCTCTCACCCTTAGTTCCTGTCACAAGGCCCTGTATAAGTCAGGCTTTTTTCCTGGTTAGGTGAGACCAGAGGCCAGTTTCGGGTCTAGTTCCTGCCAGCAGGGCAGTGTGGAGTTTTTTTTCCAGTAGAAAGGAGTTCAGAGAGGAGTTAGAACAGTTCCCAGTGCCAGAGACTACAGCAGTCATGTACTACTGAACGTAACACTAGGGTAATCTGAGTTACAGGAGTCCCCCAGTTTAAGGGTGTTGAGACGTGCCCAGTGGCGTAGCTATAGGGGTCGCAGAGGTTGCCATGGCGACCGGGCCCCTACGCTAGGGGGGCCCGCACGGCCCCCCTTGCCACTTGTCTCTGAGCATCCAAAGAAGCTGCGGCCGCGCAGCTTCTCGGGATGCACAGATCGCTTTGATGTTCCGCCCGCACTTTGAGCGGGCGGAACATTAAAGCGATCAGAATACAGGAGCAGGACCTGTCAGCGTCCTGCTCCTGTATTCCCTCCCATAGGCCGCCGGCACTTCATACCAGCAGCCTATGGGAGGCCGGGCCGTGACCTCTCCGGCAGGCGTGATCATGTGACGTCATCATGCCTGCCCGAAGTCCCGTCCCTGCGGCTCGCAAGATGGAGCCCGAAGAGGAGGAAGAGCTGCTGCCTGCACAGCGCGGATTAGGTGAGTAGGATGTTTGTTTTTTTAGGGGCACCTCTGGGGGCATTATTAGTGTATGGAGGCACCTCTGGGGGCATTATTAGTATATGGGGGCACCTCTGGGGGCATTATTATTATTATATGGGGGCACCTCTGGGGGCATTATTAGTATATGGGGGCACCTCTGGGGGCATTATTAGTGTATGGGGGCACCTCTGGGGGCATTATTAGTGTATGGAGGCACCTCTGGGGGCATTATTAGTATATGGGGGCACCTCTGGGGGCATTATTATTGTATGGGGGCACCTCTGGGGGCATTATTAGTATATGGGGGCACCTCTGGGGGCATTATTATTGTATGGGGGCACCTCTGGGGGCATTATTAGTTCATGGGGGCACCTCTGGGTGAATTATTAGTATATGGGGGCACCTCTGGGGGCATTATTAGTATATGGGGGCACCTCTGGGGGCATTATTAGTATATGGGGGCACCTCTGGGGGCATTATTAGTATATGGGGGCACCTCTGGGGGCATTATTAGCTAATGGGGGCCACCTCTGGGGGCATTATTAGTTCATGGGGGTACCTCTGGGGGCATTATTAGCTCATGGGGGCACAGCAGGGGATCCTACATACAGGCGGCACAGCAGGGGATCCTACATACAGGGGGCACAGCAGGGGATCCTACATACAGGAGGCACAGCAGGGGATCCTACATACAGGAGGCACAGCGGGGGATCCTACATACAGGGGGCACAGCAGGGGATCCTACATACAGGGGGCACAGCAGGGGATCCTACATACAGGGGGCACAGCAGGGGATCCTACATACAGGGGTAATGAACATTCCTACTCGCTTTACTGCACATTACACCACACAGCGCAGTTACTATGGAGCCTACAGGAGGGAGAAAGGAAAGGAAGCTGCTAGAAATGTGCGGAGCCTAAATTGTTTGTCTCGCAGGTTCTGAAAAGATGAAACGTATCTAGAAGGAATCATCATGGAGGTCTGGGCCGGATGGAGAGGAAAAGGGAAAGTAACGCCTCAGATCAAAGAAGACGTCACCTGTGAGTCCCTGTATGACGATTTTCTTATTTTGTAGAACATTATTAAGTAGGGGCGCCCCGAGGTGACAGCTACTACATTATCTGTACTCAGAGATATCACTGTTATCTGTGCTGTTACATAGGACTGCAGGTGGCTACTACATTATCTGTACTCAGAGATATCACTGTGTTATCTGTGGTGTTACATAGGACTGCAGGTGACTACTACATTATCTGTACTCAGAGATATCACTGTGTTATCTGTGCTGTTGCATAGGACTGCAGGTGACAGCTACTACATTATCTGTACTCAGAGATATCACTGTGTTATCTGTGGAGTTACATAGGACTGCAGGTGACATCTACATTATCTGTACTCAGAGATATCACTGTGTTATCTGTGGTGTTACATAGGACTGCAGGTGACTACTACATTATTTGTACTCAGAGATATCACTGTTATCTGTGCTGTTACATAGGACTACAGGTGACATCTACTACATTATCTGTACTCAGAGGGATATTACTATGTTATCTGTGGTGTTACATAGGACTGCAGATGACTTCTACATTATCTGTACTCTTCTTCTTCCTGTTGCCAATGGATGGACAGTTGTCTTCCAGGAACATCTCTTGGGCAGCCGCATAACAGTTCAGTCAGAGGGGCATCAATCTGGGCGAAGTGCGGGATGAAGCGCCTGTAGTATCCGGCGAATCCCAGGAAACTTCTGACATCTTTGAGAGTCTTCGGGGTAGCCCAGTTGGTAACAGCAGCCGTTTTCTCCAGATCGGGCTGGACGCCTGTGGAACTCACAACGTGGCCCAGGTAGTTGACACAGGGTTTCAACAAGTGACACTTGGATGGCTTGATCTTTAAGCTGTGGCCGCTAAGGACCTGGAAGACTTTGGGTGCTCCTGATAGTAGCCAGAATACATGATGACATCATCGAGGTACAGCAGGACCCTCTGGAAGTGGACATGGCCCAGACATCGATCCATCAGCCGCTGGAAGGTTGCGGGCGCATTGCACAGGCCAAAGGGCATCCCGTAAACTCGTATAGGCCCATGGGGGAAGTGAAAGCAGGTTTCTCCCGGTCTTCTGGGGCTACCGGTACTTGCCAGTATCCACTGGTTAAGTCCAAGGTGGAGAAGTAGGAGGCTGATCCCAGTGCTGCCAGTGATTCCTCTATCCTGAGGAGAGGGTAGGCATCCTTGTGGGTGACGTTGTTAAGTTTTCTGTAGTCCACACAGAAGCGGATGGCACCATCTTTTTTCTTGACAGGACAATGGGTGCCGCCCAAGGAAATTGGCTGTCTTGTATCACACCAGCATCTTTCATTTTCTGGAGAAGTTCTTTGACAAGTTGGTACATTGCTGGGGCTATAGGGCGATGACGCTCCTTGATTGGCAGGTTCTCTCCCATGTTGATGTGATGCTGGAGCACAGTGGTCTTCCCATAGTCAAGAGGGTGTGTGCTGAAGGCCAGATGGTGTCTTCTTACTACCTTAAGGACTCCATTGATGTGCTCAGGAGGAGTGTTAGTATCTCCAATGTGGATGTCAGACCACCAAGGGGTGTTAGGCGTAGAGGTGGAGCCAAGGTTAACTGACTTCTGTTTAGCCTTAGAATTTTCTGCCAGGACATCTTCGGGGTTCAGTTGGTACAGCTGGGACACTGCATGGTATTTGGGGAGTCGAGCTGGTTCATTGCTGAGGTTCACTAGGCGGACAGGTACTAGACCATTGGAGTCCGTAACAAGACTTCTGGCTGCTCTGAGGAGAGGATGTCCTTCTATGCTGAGGGGGTCCAAGGCAGCTAGATAGTCTTCATTCCCTATGCCGGGTTGTGGTCGGCACCAGTTCACCACTTCACTATTGGCCGGAAGGACACTGGACGTGGGTCTGCGATTCTGACTCTGCAAATCTCTACTTTGGAGTTAGCGAACTTCTGTTGAGCACTGAGGCGGCTGATAGATTTCTGGACAGAGGATCTGTCAGAAGGAGGAATGGAAGAGAAAGAGAGGCATGCAAAGCTTCAAGAACATCAGTAAAACAGTGTCTGATCACGTTCATACCCAGTACCATATCACAACTTGTGCTACCATATACAATTATATCTTGACCTGGTATCCTATCTCTACCTAGCTTAATGGTGGCTTTCCAGTAACCAACCTTGGGTATGGGTGTACCATTGCTTGCAACAAGTGACAGACCTCATGGAAATTCACCAGACAGTTCAGAACAGTCAAAGTGGTTTTTTAAAAAAACCTGGTGATCCACAGTAGTGACTTGGGAGCCAGTGTCTATGAGTGCATCTAAGGGGACTTCATTAATCTGAACAGTTACATGGGTGCAGGACGAAAAGAACCTCGATTCCCATTTGGACGCCTTCTTGGACCTTGGAAGTTTTCCACCCAAGGGTCGGTCCTTTGCCTCGGGGACATCTCTTTTAACCCTTTCCCGCACGAGGACGTAACTGTACGTCCTTGCGTGGGTGCGGGTGTTCAGAGCAGGGCCGTGCGGCGACCCCGCTCTGAACCGCGGCGGTCCCGGGTGCCGCTTGTAGCCCGGGACCGCCGGTATTAGCGGGCACGGTCCGATCGCCGTGCACGCTAATACAGTAATCAGATGCAGCTGTCAAACATGACAGCTGCATCCGATTACCAGACACAGCATTTCCCTGGTGTCTAGTGGAGGAGATCGCTCCTTCGGGACGTTGTCCCGGAGGAGCGATCTCCGTTACTGAAGCCGGCCGGAGAGAGATCAAAGTGTATATTCTAGAAGTCCCCCGGGGGGAATAACCCTAACCCCAGGAGGGGAATAACCCTAACCCCAGGGGGGGAATAACCCTAACCCCAGGGGGGAATAACCCTAACCCCAGGGGGGAATAACCCTAACCCCAGGGGGGAATAACCCTAACCCCAGGGGGAATAACCCTACCCAGGGGGGGGAATAACCCTAACCCCAGGGGGGAATAACCCTAACCCCAGGAGGGGAATAACCTTAACCCCAGGGGGGGAATAACCCTAACCCCAGGGGGGGAATAACCCTAACCCCAGGGGGGGAATAACCCTAACCCCAGGGGGAATAACACTAACCCCAGGGGGGAATAACCCTAACCCCAGGGGGGAATAACCCTAACCCCAGGGGGGGAATAACCCTAACCCCAGGGGAGGAATAACCCTAACCCCAGGGGGAATTACCCTAACCCCAGGGGGGGAATAACCCTAACCCCAGGGGGGGAATAACCCTAACCCCAGGGGGGGAATAACCCTAACCCCAGGGGGGAATAACCCTAACCCCAGGGGGGAATAACCCTAACCCCAGGGGGCTTCTAGTATATGTGTATAAAAAAAAAAAAAAGTGTTGTTATTAGTAAAAATCCCCCTCCCCTAATAAAAGTCTGAATCACCCCCCTTTTCCCTGGTTTTAAATAAAAGTAAATAAATAAACAAACATATTTGATATCGCCGCGTGCGTAATCGCCCGAACTATTAATTAATCACATTCCTGATCTCGTACGGTAAATGGCGTCAGCGCAAAAAAATCCCAAAGTGCAAAATTGCGCATTTTTGGTCGCATCAAATCCAGAAAAAATGTAATAAAAAGCGACCAAAAAGTCGTATATGCGCAATCGAGGTACCGATAGAAAGTAAACATCATGGCGCAAAAACTGACACCTCACACAGCCCCATAGACCAAAGGATAAAAGTGCTATAAGCCGGGGAATGGAGCGATTTTAAGGAACATATTTTTGTTAACAATGGTTTAAATTTTTTACAGGCCATCAGATACAATATAAGTTATACATGTTATATATCGTTGTAATCGTAACGACTTGAGGAACATATATAACAAGGCAGTTTTACCCCAGGGCGAATGGCGTAAAAACACATTCCCCCCAAATAAAAGAAATGGGGTTTTATTTTTCAATTTCACCACACTTTGAATTTTTTTCTGGTTTCGCAGTGTACTTTATGCAAAAATTCAGCCTGTCATTGCAAAGTACAATTAGTGACAGAAAAAATAAGGGCTCATGTGGGTCTGTAGGTGTAAAAATGCAAGTGCTATGGCCTTATATACACAAGGAGGAAAAAAAAAACCCGCAAAAATGAAAATTAGCCTGGTCCTGAAGGGGTTAACTGGTAGCAAGCTTGTCAGGAATGGCCAGACCACTTACAGAAACTGCAGTAAGTGTAGGTGAACTTGGTCGGCTGACAGAAGACTCTCTAGAACTAGGAGCAGGGGATACTTGTAAGTCTTTTAAGGCCTGACATACACTTTTGACAGTCTCTGTCATCACTTCTACTTGTTCTTGTAAGGGGTTAACAGGGGCAGCTGCAGCTTGAAGAGCCTGGCTTGGGTGAGCAGCAGAAAGTAACACACGGGGAGCAGCCAGACTTGCAGGAGGAGAGGTAGTATAGATTGTCTCTACAGAGGGGTCACTGGTACCTGGAGGGCTAAGGGTCCTATTCCACGGGCCAAGGAGGGCCCGATCAACGATGTAAACGAGCACTGATCTGCTAGATCGGAGCTCGTTTACTGGGCCTATTCCACGGCCCCGATGATCGTTAAGCGAGGGCTGCAAGGACATCGTTACCGATGTCCTTGCAGCCCTTGCACCATACATTGTGGTCCCGGCCAGTGATCGGCTGAGCGGTCTGTCAGTTCAGACAACCCCGTTCCGAAACTGCTGCGCGCGGGACTCCGGGAGAAGGAGTAGACCTGCAGCCCGGACAGGTAATGTATGGTGCTGCTGAAAGCGTCGGTCGCCGCTGCGCACCGCTATTCCACGTAGCGATGCGCTGGGGGTGAGCAATGATTTTAGGTCTGAACTAGTGATGAGCGAGTACTAAAGTGCTCAGGTGCTCTTTACTCGAAATGAATATCTCCCGATACTCGAGTGCTCGTTTCAAGTAACGAACCCCATTGAAGTCAATAGGAGACTCAAGCATTTCTGCAGGGGACCCAAGTTCGGTAGAGGGAAGGCCGTGTGAAAACCTGTCAACCTCAGAAATTGATGGAAACACAACGGAAATGGACAGGAAACAGCAGGGGCAGCATGTATGCAGGCCTCTGAGGCTGCCTAATGGCACCATTATGCCTAATTCTGTGCAACAGCCTGGTTAAAACAGAGGTAGGCATATGGACCACCCAAAAACTCAGCCTGACACAGCATGGCAGTGAGAACACAGGGAACCATTAAAACAGAGGTAGCATATCATGAACCATCCAAAAATTCAGCCTGACACAGCATGGCGGTGAGGACAGAGGGAACAAGGTAGAAGCGGTAGCCAGTCAGCCTTCCAAAAATTATACCAGACCTAGCATGGCATTGAACACACAGAGAACCATTAAAAGTGAGTGAGGAAGCAAGTGAGCCTCCCCAAAATTAGGCCAGACACAGCATGGCATTGAGCACACAGAGAACCATTAAAAGTGAGTGAGGAAGCAAGTGAGCCCACCCAAAAATTTGAGTCCAGGGGCTGGGATATTTAGTGGACATGAACCCGGGTGCTGACAGCTAACTGGCTAGGCCAGCTGTCAGTCTCCATCAAGGGTACACTTGATACCTCTCGACCGGGGGTGGTGAGGCCCCAGCCACGCACGGCTAGATAAAAAAAAAAAACAGCTGGCTGGTTGGCGGGGGCGCAATCGGCGGGCCCCTGGCAAAAAGTCCAGCTCCTCCGCAGACGTAGTGTGATGTCAGAGCATGGCAGTGAGGACACAGAGAACCATTAGGAGTGAGGAAGCAATTGAGCCTCCCAACAATTAGGCCAGACCCTGCATGGAAGAAGACTTGGCAGTTGGCTGAGAATTGTAGGAAGAGGAGGAGGAGGAGGAGATGAGATACAAAAAATCTTCATGTTCAGTACTACAAATCCCAGCAATAAAGTGTAGTACCCACTAGTTTAGGGGGGGCTGTACGGGACAATCTGGTAGTGGCTGGACCTAGATACACACTCTCTGACACCCCCTTACAATGAGCAGTGAAGTTCTATGCAGGATGTACTACAAATGCCAGCAATCCAATGTAGTACAGCAGGACCACCAGCCCCAAAATCAAAAAGGAGTACACTGAGCACTTCTTAGGGGTGTGTATGCAACACCTAACGACCCCTTTCTGCCAGCAGCCGGTCACCACAGTGTGCTGGTGAAATCGCGGTAGCAGCACTACAACTCCCAGCCAGCAGTCTGTAGTAATAGTATTAATTAAAGCTTTGAAGCCCTGAAAAGGTCTGTTTGTTTGTATTGCTAGTATATACCCTGCTAGTATATTCCCTGCCTACTAGAACGCTAAATCCTACACTGACACTCTCCCTGACCAGCAGCAGCTCTGTCCCTGATCTCTCACAGCATGCGTCTGAAGCGAGCACTGCCGGCGCCGAGTTTTATATGGCAGGGTCATCTGATCTGGCCAACCAATCGCTGCTATCGACATGTATGGGTCCCACTTCATCGCTGGATGTACCAAAGAGTCTCCTGCATGTTTATTGGCTGAGAAATATCACACAAACTTACAGGAAACGGATGATGAGATTTTCTCGAGTATCGCGAGATGCTCGTCCGAGTAACCATCGAGTACCCTAATACTCCATCAAGTACCAAGCTCGGACCAGCATGCTCGCTTATCACTATTTACAATGTTTTCTCTGTCTCTGTTTTACTGTCACTTAAATGGGAAAAAAAAAACCTTTAAGGCCAGCTTCACATGTACTGTATCGCAACACATTTCACTCTGCGAGTTCTGCAGCTAAATCTGCTGCGATCCTGTGTCGGGCCATTTTCTATGTCTTTGCATATTGGCAGTGGATTTTCCATTCTGTTGCAAGTATATAAAGCCCCTTCCCACTTTACCGGGCCAGCTTCTGGGGCTCCCGGCTCCATGGCATCCTGCTTAGCCAATCAGTGGGGAGTGCACTGACTGGCTGAGCGGGAGACCAGGGAGCCAGGAGCCCCAGAAGCTGGATGGGTAATGTACTAGCTGGGCTGGGCCGGGTAAAGTGGGAAGGGGCTTTACCATACCTAACAACTGTCCCGGATTCCGCGGGACAGTCCCATTTTCGGGGTGCTGTCCCGCGGTCCCGGAACGGCACCCCGTGTCCCGCATTATATGTGGCCCCAGCGAAAAAAACAATAAACCAGTAACTCACCTGTCCGCCGGTCCCGGCAGCTCCTCTCCCGGCCGAGCACGCACTCCCGTCATCCTCCGGGGCGGGCAGCGGGGTATACAGACACTAACTGTGCCGGAAGTGACCTGCAGCCTCTATCATGAATCACTTCCGGTACAGTCAGTGTCTCTGTACCCCGCTGCCCGCCCCGGAGGATGACGGGAGTGCGCGCCCTGCCGGAAGAGGAGCTGCTGGAACCGGAGGACAGATGAGTTACTGGTTTATTGTTTTTTTTCACTGGGGCCACACTAACGGGCTACTCGGTGGGGCACTATATGGGGGATTGGATAATATGTGGGGCACTATATGGGGGGCATTGGCTACTGTGTGGGGCATATATGGGGGCATTGGCTACTATGTGGGGCACTATATGGGGGATTGGCTACTATGGGGGGCATTGGCTACTATGTGGGGCATATTTGGGGGCATTGGCTACTATGTGGGCACTATATGGGGGATTGGCTACTATGTGGGGCACTCTATGGGGGCATTGGCTACTATGTGGGCACGATATGGAGGGATTGGCTACTATGTGGGGCACTATATGGGGGCATTGGCTACTATGTGGGGCTCTATATGGGGGCATTGGCTACTATATGGGGCATTGGATACTATGTGGGGCACTATATGGCGGCATTGGATACTATGTGGGGCACTATATGGGCCATTGGATACTATGTGTGGCACTATGTGGGAGATTGGATACTATGTGGGCACTATATGGGGAGATTGGATACTATGTGGGCACTATGTGGGAGATTGGATATTATGTGTGGCACTATATGGCGGCATTGGATACTATGTGTGGCACTATGTGGGAGATTGGATACTATGTGGGCACTATATGGGGAGATTGGATACTATATAGGTGAGGAGTGCGTGTAAAAGATGCAAAGAGAAAGATGATAGGTTAGGAGAAGAAAGAACTCTCATTGGTGTACAGATCCACATGGTACATAAGCAAGACAATAACCCTTTAGCTTGTACAGCTGTGCAATATCTAGATATACATACTTGTAATAATGACATCTAGTGGTAAAACTCTGGTACTGCTACATTACTGCTACATTACCACTATTTAAAGGGGTATTCTCCCCAAGATCCGGCTGCACTGTGGACTTCACCGTGGATGGGGGGCAGGAGCACCGCAGGTGAGAACAGGGGGGAGGGGTGATCCGGACGCACTGTGGACCTGACCAGGGAGGGGGGGGGGGGGGCGGGAGCGCCACGGGTGAGAACGGGGGTGGGGATCCAGGTGCTCTGTGGACTTTACCGGGGAGGGGTGAGAGCGCCGCGGGCGAAAACGGGGGGTGGGGTGGGGGCAGGGGGCCATCTATGGAGGATAATACAGGGGGGGCATCTATGGGGGATAATACAGGGGGGGCATCTATGGGGGATAATACAGGGGGGCATCTATGGGGGATAATACAGGGGGGGCATCTATGGGGGATAATACAGGGGGGCATCTATGGGGGATAATACAGGGGGGCATCTATGGGGGATAATACAGGGGGGGCATCTATGGGGGATAATACAGGGGGGGCATCTATGGGGGATAATACAGGGGGGGCATCTATGGGGGATAATACAGGGGGGGGCATCTATGGGGGATAATACAGGGGGGGCATCTATGGGGGATAATACAGGGGGCCATCTATGGGGGATAATACAGGGGGGGCATCTATGGGGGATAATACAGGGGGCCATCTATGGGGGATAATACAGGAGGGCATCTATGGGGGATAATACAGGGGGCCATCTATGGGGATAATACAGGGGGGCATCTATGGGGGATAATACAGGGGGCCATCTATTGGGGATAATAAAGGGGGGGCATCTATGGGGCATAATACAGGGGGAGCATCTATGGGGGATAATACAGGGGGCCATCTATGGGGGATAATACAGGGGGGGCATCTATGGGGGATAATACAGGGGGCCATCTATGGGGCATAATACAGGGGGAGCATCTATGGGGGATAATACAGGGGAGGTGGCATCTATGGGGGATAATACAGGGGGGGTGGCATCTATGGGGGATAATACAGGGGGGGATCTATGGGGGATAATACAGGGGGGGTGGCATCTATGGGGGATAATACAGGGGGGCATCTATGGGGGATAATACAGGGGGGGCATCTTAGGGGGATAATACAAGGGGCCATCTATAGGGGGATTATACAGGGGGCCATCTCTAGGAAAACAACATAAGGGACATTTATAGGGGGACCAAATGAGAGGGCATCTATAGGGGCCACAAGGAGGCCATTTATAGGGGGGTGCAACATGGGGGACCATCTATGAGGGGGAGGGAAAACACAGGGGGGTCATTTATAAGGGGCTAACACAGGGGCATCTGTAAGGGGGAATACACATAGGGGCATATACTATAAGGGGGTCACATAGTGTTAGGGCTACCAACTAAATGAGGGTGTAAAGGAGCCAATACAGATGTGCAGTGTGTATAGAGATGAGGATGGTGCCAGTATAAGGAGACTAATATGTCTGTCTGGCAGATTCTGTGGATTTGTGGCTCGGAGAAGTTCTCATAACGGCCCAGGACAGATGGAGAAGATGAAAAGGGAAGAACTCTGATCAGAGAAGACGTCCCCTGTGAGTCACCTGATATATCTGCACTGTAATGTATTTGGTGTACAGAACCTGTGTAGAGCTGAGTGTGTTGATGGCGTAGTGGTCGATCGAGGGAGGGGGCCCAATCAAAAGTTTGCTATGGGGCCCAGCCATTTCTAGTTACGCCCCTGGGTGGGGGGGATGGGTTGGGGGAATCGGCCGCATTGTGGACTTCACCCGGAAGGGGGGGGCAGGAGCGCCGCGGGTGAGAACGGGGAGGGGGGGGGATCCGGCCGCACTGTGGACTTCACCGGGGAGGGGGGGCACAGAGCGGGGGGAGGCCAGGAGGGCCGCGGGTGGGAATGGGGGGGGGGGCAGTGTTGGGGGCCACACAGTGTTGGAGGGAGACAGTAATCATCAGCTGTCAGTGTCCTCCCTCACTTCAGTGAGCCGGGTTAGAAGCGCTGACCCAGCCCATTGAAGAGATGGAGGACATGTGATGCCGTCTCGGAGGGTGGGGGCCAGGAGCAGGGAGTGGTGTCGGGTTGGACTGAGATTTGATGATTTTATGTATTTGGTGGGGGGGGGAATGTATCTAGATAACAGCAAAACTTTGCAGAATCCGTAATAACTTGATATTGGAAAGATGGAAAGCTATGGGAGGGCAATGCAAAAAATTTGGGGGTGGGGGAATACCCCTTTAAGATACCAGGTTTCTTTTTGACCTAACAATATCTAACAGTGTCAGCAGTTTAGTAAAGAGACAAGCGAATCACTCATCTAAACTAAGCAAATGGCTTTGTTAGATCAGCGCTCGGCTGTTTCCCAGGGTTGGTTCCAGGGTTCCTGGGTGGAGCGGCAGGGAGCGGAGCAGCACTCAACGGCCGGTGGCTTGATGAGCAGAGCGCAGATCAAACAAAGTGTTTCACTTTGTTTACGTGAGCGATTTGCTAATCTCTAGTTTAGAGCATGAATTACAGATGACATTGTGTGTATAATGGTCAGGTAGGTGGTCGGGGTCACAGTAACCTCCACATGATGCCAGGACACAAGGTCTCCAGCAGAACATTTCCCATCACACCAGGGCCGTATTATCAGCTGCTGCTGCCCTAGGCACTAAACCTGGAGACGCCCCATCTTCACGCACCAATTGGCCTTACCAGACCTGACCAATACCACCATACCCCCCACCCCCCCTGGAAAAGACACCAGATTTACTGGCAAGTCTGAACAGGAGGTGAGAGGCTAAAAAAATAAAAACAAAAAAAAAATGTTTTTTCCTTCCCCTGCTCCCTGGTGCTGCCCCCTTTGCAAGGTGCTGCCCTAGGCACCGGACCACGGGTGCCTAGTGGTAAATACGGCCCTGCATCACACTGCCCCCGCTATCTTGTCTTCTTCCCATAGTGCATCCTGGTCCCATCTCTTCCCCAGGTAAGTGCGTACGCACCCGGCTGTCCACATGATGGAGAATATGATTAATAAGGAGGACACCATCTTCAATTGATCTGATGCCCATTGTGGACAGGGTTGAGGTGGACAGGGATCAGCCTATGGCTACATAATTTCCTGTATGATCTCATTCCTTTCTACAGGGCAGCAATATGTGGAGATTTTCTATGGCCCTAAGTTCCTCTCAAGTAAAACCAAAAAAATCGGGGTGAACCGCTACACTTGAATGTGTACAGGCACGTACGTGTCTTCCCAATGGGTGAAGTTCGGGATTGCAAAGGATACACACCCAAAGACTGCTGGGCATGAATGACTGAAATCAAGGAGACGAAATCCAGCAGGTTCCGATGAAAAATTCCAAGGCTTTATTTTACATAGTCCATAAAATCGTTATACAAAAATCACTTTTTTTTTAAATAAAAAATGCTAGACGCATGTCTTGGCCTTGATCACAGCATAATAAAACCATAAATATACAACTTTCTTATATACTAGTCACACACACGTTTTCAAGTGTAACTGTCATTTAATTTTAATATTTTTTTTGCTGAAATCCATAGTAAAAGCGATTTTATGAAACTGTAATAGGTTTTATTAAGCCAAAAAGCATCTTTCTGTACTCAAAAAGCCAATCCCACCCCTCCCCCTACACGCACCCTTCTTATCTGCTCATTATCAGGCAAAGTGATTTTTCTGACTTTCCGGCCTGTTTTCTGAGACTGTGCCGATGCTGATTGTACATGGAAATGAGATGTTACCTGAGGCTACGGACCTGTGCTCTGCTGTGTATGGAGCCGGGGTCAGTGCAGCCTCTCTACATACTGTGCATGTATATCAGCATGCTGATCAGCTGTCTCTCTGGTGCCACCTATAGGTGGATACTGTGTAAGTCAACGTTCAATCAAATAAAACGTTTTTAGAAATATATAAGGATTTTAGATAAATAAAAAGTTTCCTCCAAAAAGAATTGACTCCATCTGTAGGCCGTTATGATGTGTAATCAAATACATGTACGGTGGTACCTTGGTTTAAGAGTAACTTGGTTTAAGAGCGTTTTGTGTTTAAGAGCTCACAGTTTTTCAAAATTGTGACTTGGTTTAAGGGCATTGCTTTGGTTTAAGAGCTCCCTGTACTGGGTGGGAGCGCAAGTGGAGGAGGGGCATGGTCTGCATAGCGGGGTCTACAGCACTGTACTCTGACCCAGGGAGTGTCCATCACCTTCCAAATCATAGCAAATCCACTTCAGGCTGGGGCTTACATCAGGGGACAGGACTGTGGAGGTAATCTCTCCATAGCTGTAACCCCTCTCTCCCCGGACAGAGAGTGCTGCATGTATGTGCCCACATCTGTCCTGCTCATTCCTTCATGCTCCCTGCAGTTTCTGTCCGCCCTTGTGTTTCCCATCCTCTCCATTACTGTACAGTAACTTATAATATCACAGATTCTGCTGTTTCTGAATGTTTGTTTCGTCTGTTATACATGTTATTCAGAATAATAAATCATTATTTTTGGGGTGTGGAACCAATTGTCTGCATATCAGTGATTTCTTATGGAAAAATTTGCTTTGGTTTAAGAGTGGATTTGGATTACAAGCGCCGTCCTGGAACGAATTATGCTCGTAATCCAAGGCACCACTGTATATGAATACAAGTACAAACTGAAGTAACCAGGAGAGGGGCAGCCAGCATCATCTTCATCAATGCCTGGTCTGCCAAAGAGTGGAGCCGCTCGGGGTTTATAATGAGGAGGCTCCTAGCAATCTACAGGAAATATTCACAGTACCACGAGGGGTGATTGGCTTCTTCTGGAAACAGTCTCTGAGTTCCTTTTCTTAAAGGGCTTGGGCAGGGCCAGAAGAGATACAATGGTGTTTCCTATGTAAATGAGCTCCTTAGACAGTACCCTATGGCAGATACTCCATGAGAATGCATGATATCAGTATGATACTAAGGGGAGCAAGAATCAGTCTCAGGGGGTGTGAGTATGAGGCTGAGGGAAGCAAGAATCAGTCTCAGGGGGTGTGAGTATGAGGCTGAGGGAAGCAAGAATCAGTCTCAGGGGGTGTGAGTATGAGGCTGAGGGAAGCAAGAATAAGTCTCAGGGGGTGTGAGTATGAGGCTGAGGGAAGCAAGAATCAGTCTCAGGGGGTGTGAGTATGAGGCTGAGGGAAGCAAGAATAAGTCTCAGGGGGTGTGAGTATGAGGCTGAGGGAAGCAAGAATAAGTCTCAGGGGGTGTGAGTATGAGGCTGATGGAAACAAGAATCAGTCTCAGGGGGTGTGAGTATGAGGCTGATCGAAACAAGAATCAGTCTCAGGGGGTGTGAGTATGAGGCTGAGGAGAGAGTGAATCAGTGTCAGTGGGTGTGAGTGTGAGGCTGAGGGAAGCAAGAATCAGTCTCAGGGGTGTGAGTATGAGGCTGAGGGAAGTAAGAATCAGTCTCAGGGAGTGTGAGTATGAGGCTGGGGGAAGCAAGAATCAGTCTCAGGGGGTGTGAGTATCATGCTGGGGGAAGCAAGAATCAGTCTCAGGGGGTGTAAGTATGAGGCTGAGGGGAGCAAGAATCAGTCTCAGGTGGTGTAAGTATGAGGCTGAGGGAAGCAAAAATCAGTTTTAGGGGGTGTGAGTATGAGGCTGAGGGAAGCAAGAATCAGTCTCAGGGGGTGTAAGTATGAGGCTAAGGGAAGCAAGAATAAGTCTCAGGGGGTGTCAGTATGAGGCTGAGGGAAGCAAGAATCAGTCTCAGGGGGTGTGAGTATGAGGCTTAGGGGAGCAAGAATCAGTCTCAGGTGGTGTAAGTATGAGGCTGAGGGAAGCAAGAATAAGTCTCAGGGGGTGTGAGTATGAGGCTGAGGGAAGTAAGAATCAGTCTCAGGGGGGGGTGAGTATGAGGCTGAGGGAAGTAAGAATCAGTATCAGGGAGTGTGAGTATGAGGCTGAGGGAAGCAAGAATCAGTCTAAGGGGGTGTAAGTATGAGGCTAAGGGAAGCAAGAATAAGTCTCAGGGGGTGTCAGTATGAGGCTGAGGGAAGCAAGAATCAGTCTCAGGGGGTGTGAGTATCATGCTGGGGGAGCAAGAATCAGTCTAAGGGGGTGTGAGTATGAGGCTGAGGAGAGAGTGAATCAATGTCAGCGGGTGTGAGGCTGAAGGAAGCAAGAATAAGTCTCAGGAGGTGTAAGTATGAGGCTGAGGGAAGCAAGAATCAGTCTCAGGGGGTAAGTATGAGGCTGAGGGAAGAAAGAATCAGTCTCAGGGGGGAAGTATGAGGCTGAGGGAAGAAAGAATCAGTCTCAGGGGGTGTGAGTATGAGGCTGAGGGAAGCAAGAATCAGTCTCAGGGGGTGTGAGTATGAGGCTGAGGGAAGCAAGAATCAGTCTCAGGGGGTGTGAGTATGAGGCTGAGGGAAGCAAGAATCAGTCTCAGGGGTTGTGAGTATGAGGCTGAGGGAAGCAAGAATCAGTCTCAGGGGGTGTGAGTATGAGGCTGAGGGAAGCAAGAATAAGTCTCAGGGGGTGTGAGTATGAGGCTGAGGGAAGCAAGAATAAGTCTCAGGGGGTGTGAGTATGAGGCTGATGGAAACAAGAATCAGTCTCAGGGGGTGTGAGTATGAGGCTGATGGAAACAAGAATCAGTCTCAGGGGGTGTGAGTATGAGGCTGAGGAGAGAGTGAATCAGTGTCAGTGGGTGTGAGTGTGAGGCTGAAGGAAGCAAGAATCAGTCTCAGGGGTGTGAGTATGAGGCTGGGGGAAGTAAAGAATCAGTCTCAGGAGGTGTGAGTATGAGGCTGAGGGAAGTAAGAATCAGTCTCAGGGAGTGTGAGTATGAGGCTGGGGGAAGCAAGAATCAGTCTCAGGGGGGTAAGTATGAGGCTGAGGTAAGCAAGAATAAGTCTCAGGGGGTGTGAGTATGAGGCTGAGGGAAGAAAGAATCAGTCTCAGGGGTGAGTGTGAGGCTGAGGGAAGCAAGAATCAGTCTCAGGGGGTGTGAGTATGAGGCTGGGGGAAGCAAGAATCAGTCTCAGGGGGTGTGAGTATCATGCTGGGGGAAGCAAGAATCAGTCTCAGGGGGTGTAAGTATGAGGCTGAGGGGAGCAAGAATCAGTCTCAGGGGGTAAGTATGAGGCTCAGGGAAGAAATAATCAGTCTCAGGGGGTAAGTAAGAGGCTGAGGGAAGAAAAAATTAGTCTCAGGGGGTGTGAGTATGAGGCTGAGGGAAGCAAGAATCAGTCTCAGGGGGTGTGAGTATGAGGCTGAGGGAAGCAAGAATCAGTCTCAGGGGGTGTGAGTATGAGGCTGAGGGAAGCAAGAATCAGTCTCAGGGGGTGCGAGTATGAGGCTGAGGGAAGCAAGAATCAGTCTCAGGGGGTGTGAGTATGAGGCTGATGGAAACAAGAATCAGTCTCAGGGGGTGTGAGTATGAGGCTGATGGAAACAAGAATCAGTCTCAGGGGGTGTGAGTATGAGGCTTAGGGGAGCAAGAATCAGTCTCAGGTGGTGTAAGTATGAGGCTAAGGGAAGTAAGAATCAGTCTCAGGGGGTGTGAGTATGAGGCTGAGGGAAGTAAGAATCAGTATCAGGGAGTGTGAGTATGAGGCTGAGGGAAGCAAGAATCAGTCTAAGGGGGTGTAAGTATGAGGCTAAGGGAAGCAAGAATAAGTCTCAGGGGGTGTCAGTATGAGGCTGAGGGAAGCAAGAATCAATCTCAGGGGGTGTGAGTATCATGCTGGGGGAGCAAGAATCAGTCTCAGGGGGTGTGAGTATGAGGCTGAGGGGAGCAAGAATCAGTCTAAGGAGGTGTAAGTATGAGGCTGAGGGAAGCAAGAATCAGTCTCAGGGGGTGTGAGTATGAGGCTGAGGGAAGTAAGAATCAGTCTCAGGGAGTGTGAGTATGAGGCTGAGGGAAGCAAGAATCAGTCTCAGGGGGTGTAAGTATGAGGCTAAGGGAAGCAAGAATAAGTCTCAGGGGGTGTCAGTATGAGGCTGAGGGAAGCAAGAATCAGTCTCAGGGGGTGTGAGTATGAGGCTGAGGAGAGAGTGAATCAATGTCAGCGGGTGTGAGTGTGAGGCTGAAGGAAGCAAGAATAAGTCTCAGGAGGTGTAAGTATGAGGCTGAGGGAAGCAAGAATCAGTCTCAGGGGGTAAGTATGAGGTTCAGGGAAGAAAGAATCAGTCTCAGGGGGTAAGTATGAGGCTGAGGGAAGAAAGAATCAGTCTCAGGGGGTGTGAGTATGAGGCTGAGGGAAGTAAGAATCAGTCTCAGGGAGTGTGAGTATGAGGCTGAGGGAAGCAAGAATCAGTCTCAGGGGGTGTAAGTATGAGGCTGAGGGAAGTAAGAATCAGTCTCAGGGAGTGTGAGTATGAGGCTGAGGGAAGCAAGAATAAGTCTCAGGGGGTGTGAGTATAAGGCTGAGGGAACTTGAATCAGTGTCAGGGGGATGATTATGATGATAAGGAGACAGTGAATCAGTGTCGGGGGGGGGGGGGGCTTTGAGTATGATGTTGAGAGGGAGTCATTCCGTATCAGAGTATGTAGTATAAAGCTTAGGAGAGAGTGAATCAGTGTCAGGGGTGTGTGAGTGTGATGCGAAGGGAAGCATGAAACATTCTTAGGGGGTTATGAGTAAGAGTCTGAGGGGAACTTGAATCAGTGTTAGGGGGTGTGAGTATCAGGCTGAGAGAAGCATGAATCAGCATCAGGGGGATAAGTATGATGCTGAGAGTGACTCAGTATCAGAGGATGTGAGAATGAGGCTGAGGGGAGAGTGAATCAGTGTTAGGGGGTATGAGCATGATGCTAAGGGGAGAGTGAATTTGTGTTGGGGTATGAGTATGAGGCTGAGGGGAACATAAATTAGTATCAGGAGGTGTGAGTATTATGCTGAGGGGAGAGTGAATCAGTGTCAGAGGATGTGAGTATGAGGCTGAGGGGAGAGTTATTCAGTATCAGAGGATGGGAGCATGAAGCTGAGGGGAGAGGGAATCAGTGTTGAGGGGGTGTCAGTATGATGCTGAGGGGAGAGTGAATCAGAATCAGAGGATGTGAGTATGATGTTGAAGGGAGAGTGAATCACTGTGGGGTGGGGGTGAGTTTCATGCTTAGGGGAGGGTGAACCAGTGTAAAGGTGGAGAGTATGATGCTGAGGGGAGTGTGAATCAGAATCAGAGGATGTGAGTATGATGTTGAAGGGAGAGTGAATCAGAGTCGGGGGTTTGTGAGTATAATTCTGAGGGGAGGGTGAACCAGTGTAAAGGAGGAGAGTATGATGCTGAGAAGAGAGTGAATCAGTGTCAGGGGAGTGAGTATGATGCTGAGGAAAGCGTGAAACAGTGTCAGATGAGTGAGTATGAGGCTGAGGGGAGCGTGAATCAGTGTCAGATGAGTGAGTATGAGGCTGAGGGGAGCGTGAATCAGTGTCAGATGAGTGAGTATGAGGCTGAGGGGAGCGTGAATCAGTGTCAGATGAGTGAGCATGAGGCTGAGGGGAGCGTGAATCAGTGTCAGATGAGTGAGTATGAGGCTGAGGGGAGCGTGAATCAGTGTCAGATGAGTGAGCATGAGGCTGAGGGGAGCGTGAATCAGTGTCAGAGGAGTGAGTATGAGGCTGAGGGAAGCGTGAATCAGTGTCAGGGGGGTGAGTATGATGCTGAGGAGAGCATGAATCAATGTCAGAGGAGTGAGTATGATGCTGAGGGGAGCGTGAATCAGTATCAAAGGATGGGAGCATGATGCTGAAGGGAGAGGGAAGGATGGGATAGGCAGCGGTCATGTGAGGAGCAACAGTCGTGTGAGGAGCAGAGGACGTGTGAGGAGCAGCGGTCATGTGACAGTCAGCATTCATGTGAGGGGCAGCGGTCGTGTGATGCGGTATGGTACCTCTCGTTGGGTACGTTCTGGCTCTTTGGGTTTTCTTCTTTTGCTTTGCTCTTATTTTCTTTACTTTGTCTTCAGCAAGTCTCCTCTGCTCATAGGGAGGAAGATTTCTGGGCTTTCTTTTTTTGCTGAGGAAGAAGAAGAGAAGATTGTACATGATAAATAGGTTATTCTATGCATCTATTATCTATGGCCCAATCTACACTGCAATTAATATAATTGGCAACTATTATAGTTTCCACGAAATGTATTACTCTTCATAACTATATATATTTATTTATTTTTATTTTTTTTTCACCATTTGTTATTTCACATTGTATAAGTATTGCAACTGCACGGACAGGTTAACTTGAACAATTATTATTTATAAGCAAAATGTGTAGGTAAGGGGTGACATGACCCCCTCTTCTGCCACCCATTGCTTTGTTAGGAACTGCATTGCTGCACAATTACATGTCACTAGTGCTGCTCCAATGTCTATATATTACATGTTACTGTTAGAATATACTTTACACTGGGGGGAGCTGTCTGTGTCACTAGTACTGCAGCCTCCCCTGATATCTATATAATACATGTTACCATTAGAATAGACATTACACTAGGGTGAGCTGTATGTGTCAATAGTGCTGCAGCCTCCCCTGATATCTATATAATACATGTTACCATTAGAATAGACATTACACTAGGGTGAGCTGTATGTGTCAATAGTGCTGCAGCCTCCCCTGATATCTATATAATACATGTTACCATTAGAATAGACATTACACTGGGAAAGCTGTCTGTGTCACTAGTGCTGCAGCCTCCCCTGATATCTATATAATACATGTTGCCATTAATATATAATTAATTTATAATACATGTTGCCATTAATATATAATACATGTTGACATTACACTGGGGGAACTGTCTTTGTCAGTAGTGCTGCAGCCTCCTCTAATGTCTTTATATTTCATGTTACCATTAGAATAGACATTACACTGGGGGGGCAGCTGTCTGTGTCACTAGTGCTGCAGCCTCCTCTAATGTCTTTATATTTCATGTTACTATTAGAATAGACCAGTGATTTTCAACCTTTTTTGAGCCGCGGCACACTTTTTATACTTAAAAAGTCCCGGGGCACACCACCAACCAAAATGGCACAAAATGACATTAAGGTTACAAACCCACTTGCCGGATCTGCAGCGAGTCTCCTTGCTGCGTTTTTGCAGGGAGACTCGCTGCAGATCCCGGCCCTATACTTTCAATAGCAGAGAAACTCGCAGCAGGGATGTACATCCCTGCTGCGATTTTGTCTGCAGCCCGCCCCGTTAACCCCCCGGCCGCCGGACATTATACATTACCCGGTCCCCGTTCCTGCTTGCTTCGGGGCTCCCGATGTCTTCACGGCCCGCCCGGCCAATCAGTGCGCTGTGGCGGGGCAGCGCACTGATTGGCCGGGCGGAACGTGCCGGGAGACGCTGAAGCAAGCAGGAGCCGGGATCAGGTAATGTATATCCTGCCCGCCCCCCTGCAGCCCCGATGGCCCCCAGCCCCCGGCCGCACGATCGCCCCCAGCCCCGCAGCCCCCGGCCGCACGATCGCCCCCAGCCCAGCAGCCCCCGACCGCATGATCGCCCCCAGCCCCGCAGCCCCCGGCCGCATGATCGCCCCCGGCCGCACGATCGCCCCCAGCCCCGCAGCCCCCGGCCGCATGATCGCCCCCCGGCCGCACGATCGGCCCCAGCCCCGCAGCCCCCGGCCGCACGATCGCCCCCAGCCCCCGGCCGCACGATCGCCCCCCGCAGCCCCCGGCCGCACGATCGCCCCCAGCCCCGCAGCCCCCGGCCGCACGATCGCCCCCAGCCCCCGGCCGCACGATCGCCTGCAGCCCCGCAGCCCCCGGCCGCATGATCGCCCGCAGCCCCCAGCCCCGCAGCCCCCGCCTGCACGATCGCCCGCTGGGGGCGATCGTGCGGCCGGGGGCTGCGGGGGATCGTGCGGCCGGGGGCTGCGGGGCTGCAGGCGATTGTGCGGCCGGGGGCTGCGGGGCTGGGGGCGATCGTGCGGCCGGGGGCTGCAGGCGATCGTGCGGCCGGGGGCTGGGGGCGATCGTGCGGCTGGGTGCTGCGGGGCTGGGGGCGATCGTGCAGCCGGGGGCTGGGGGCAATCATGCGGTCGGGGGCTGCAGGGCTGGGGGCGATCGTGCGGCCGGGGGCTGGGGGCGATATACATTACCTGATCCCGGCTCCTGCTTGCTTCAGCGGCTCCCGGCACTGTCTGCCCGGCCAATCAGTGCGCTGCCCCGCCGCAGCGCACTGATTGGCCGGGCGGGCCGTGAAGACATCGGGAGCCCCGAAGCAAGCAGGAACGGGGTCCGGGTTGGGGCGGGCTGCAGACAAAATCGCAGCAGGGATGTATGTCCCTGCTGCGAGTTTCTCTGCTATTGAAAGTATAGGGCCGGGATCTGCAGCGAGTCTCCCTGCAAAAACGCAGCAAGGAGACTCGCTGCAGATCCGGCAAGTGTGTTTATAACCTAAGGCTGGGTTTACACTACGTTTATTTGAGGCTGTATATTTCAGGCCTCACAGCAACCAAAACCAGGAGTGGATTGAAAACACAGAAAGGCTATGTTCACACAATGATGAAATTGAGTGGATGGCCGCCATATAACAGTAAATAACGGCCATTATTTCAATATAACAGCCGTTGTGTTAAAATAACAGCAAATATTTGCCATTAAATGGCAGTCATCTACTCAATTACAACATTGTGTGAACAGAGCCTTTCTGTGTTTTCAATCCACTCCTGGTTTTGGTTGCTATGAGGATCTGACTTGAGGACCAAATAGAGCCTCAAATATACGTAGTGTGCACGCAGCCTAAAACAGTATATATTATACATATGGTTAATAATATAGATTCTAAATGTATTTATACTCACTCAGTGTGAAACCTGGGCCTGTTTTCCTTCTCCCCCCTGTGCTTCTCTCCTGTGCTTCTCTCCACCATACTTCTCCCCCCTGTGCTTCTCTCCTGTGCTTCTCTCCCCCATGCTTCTCTCCTGTGCTTCTCTCCACCATACTTCTCCCCCCTGCTTCTCTCCTGTGCTTCTCTCCTGTGCTTCTCTCCCCCGTACTTCTCTCCCCCGTGCTTCTCTCCCCCGTGCTTCTCTCCCCCGTGCTTCTCTCCTGTGCTTCTCTCCACCATACTTCTCTCCCTCCTGCTTCTCTCCCCCATCTCCATGTTTCTCTCCCCCCTGCTTCTCTCCCCTGTTCCTCCCCCATCCCCAGGTTTCTCTCCCCCATTGTTTTCTCCTGTTTCACAGGGCACCATAGTTTGGGGAACTTTCCCCGCGGCACACCCGACCATGTGTCGCGGCACACTGGTTGAAAATCACTGGAATAGACATTACACTGGGAACTGTCTGTGTCACTAGTGCTGCAGCCTTTCCTGATGTCTATATGTGGTGTCCCACCACAGGTTTTTTAGTGTTTCTTTTATACACCTGTCGCTAAAGCTTATTTCTCCAGGTTAAGTGGTGATGAAGGTAGCATTCTATAGTTTCACCACTAGATGTCCTATCTCTTCTTTCTTTTCTTTTGCAAACATTCCTTTCCACCACTCACAGGGTTTCTTACTTAACCCCTGTAGGAAGTCACTTGGAAGGAGGAAGTGTAGCGTTAGTTCTACTCAGATTTTCATGGCAGAAGGGCACACAGAGCAGACATCCCTGCTCTAGCCAAGTCAAGGCCCGGCTCTGCCAGGACCCTTGTCCAGGAGAAGTCAGTTCAGTTTAGTCTGTTGAATCTAAGACACGTGTGTATGCAGATGCAACCAGAGACACTTAGCTCTTCCTATACTACTACTGTATCTACAATGCAATGCTAAACACTACAGAGGGAGAAGAGTCTGGGAATATCCTAGCCCACACCAAGAACCAGTCTAAAAGGTGCAGGGCAGTATCCTGATACACAAGAGGAACTAGCCTGGATAGGACAAAGCTACCATAAGGTCTACGTATCATATCATGCAGTGCAGATAACTGGAACACCTTAAGGAACTTTGCTTCACCCAGGTAACCAAGGCTGGGGCTTGTATCACCCTAATAAGACGAGTCTCTCGACACTGTAGGGCAGAAGGTGGTCAGACTAAAGTCTATACACTGGTACAGGTGGGATTCTTATTCTCAAGTGTTCTCTTGAAGTGTTTTCTCTTCACCTTGCCTGGCGCCTTTTTCTAGCCAATAACTATTCAGGGGGGCTGTTAGAGGCCCTAGGAGCATGGTGGCATCGCGAGAACAGCGCCTACACTAATTGGCTGGCTTACTCATGTGACCTCCAGAGTATAAGAACTTGGCTTTTCCTGCTCGTCACCAGATGCCATCTTGAAGGTAGTGAGGAAGAGATCCTCGAGTAGGAACAGTGAGTATTTAGATGATTGTAGGCTGGTAAAACCCCAAAAACCCTTCTTAGGGCAATTACAAAACACAGCACAGTATATTCCCGTCCGTATATACAGTGAATGGGCCGGCTACCTGTTAATCCACTGCTTATTGTGACAGGCAGGCAGTTTGTCAGTGGCCGACTGTGCAACCGGCCTCCTGACAACTCCGGGGGCGTCCCTGGGAGCGTGCTGATGGCATCCCTGATGACTGTTCCAGACTGTTGCTAGGAGCATGGTGGTGCTTCCTTTTGATGTAGCCGAGGCCAGGCTTCAACCCAGGCCAATTGGTCAGTTTTTGCCTTGAGCTGGAGTCTCAGTCTCAATCACAACTGGGGCTGGGACTTGAGGCTCCATATGGAGGGCACACCTCAACTGCATCAAAATCAAACTTTGGAAAGTCTAAACTCTAACTTGTCTAACTCTGTTAAATTAAATTAATTAATTAAATAAATAAATAAACATATTACATATCGTAGCGTGCGGAATTGTCCGATCTATTAAGATATTACATTATTGTTCCAGCACAGTGAAAGGCGTAAACAAAAAAAACACACCAGGATTGCAAATTTTTTAAAATTATACATCAGAAAAAAAATTATAAAAAGCGATCAAAAATGTTTGTTAAACCAATATGATATTAATAAAAACTAAACATCATGGCGCAAAAAATGACCCTCAACCAGCCCTGTAGGTGGAAAAATTAAAGCGCTATGACTCTTAGAAGGTGGGGAGGAGCATTGCATTAATTTGACCCGGACTTTTGTGCATCAAAGGGCGCTGTCTTAAAGGGGTTAAAGGGGGGCATGAAAATTTGTCTTTGGCTTAAAATTTGGCTTTCATTTGGCGTCCATGCTAATTTAGAGGAAAGGTTATCTGGTGTTTTTTTCCACTTACATAGCGATTATATTGTGTTTGGAGTGTATAGTGTAGACAAACCTTACCTACCAAACTTTGTCCTATGTCACTATCCTTACCTACCAACCCTTCTCCTATGTCACTATTCTTACCTACCAAACTTTGTCCTATGTCACTATCCTTACCTACAAACCTTCTCCTATGTCACTATCCTTACCTACCAAACCTTCTCCTATGTCACTATCCTTACCTACCAACCCTTCTCCTATGTCACTATCCTTACCTACCAAACCTTCTCCTATGTCACTATCCTTACCTACCAACCCTTCTCCTATATCACTATCCTTACCTACCAACCCTTCTCCTATGTCACTATCGTTACCTACCAACCCTTCTCCTATGTCACTATCCTTACCTACCAAACTTTGTCCTATGTCACTATCCTTACCTACACACCATTCTCCTATGTCACTATCCTTACCTACCAACCCTTCTCCTATGTCACTATCCTTACCTACACACCATTCTCCTATGTCACTATCCTTACCTACCAACCCTTCTCCTATGTCACTATACTTACCTACCAACCCTTCTCCTATGTCACTATCCTTACCTACCAAACCTTCTCCTATGTCACTATCCTTACCTACCAAAACTTCTCCTATGTCAGTATCCTTACCTACCAAACCTTCTCCTATGTCACTATCCTTACCCACTAACCCTTCTCCTATGTCACTATCCTTACCTACCAACCCTTCTCGTATTTCACTATCCTTACCTACCAAACCTTCTCCTATGTCACTATCCTTACCTACCAAACCTTCTCCTATGTCACTATCCTTACCTACAAACCCTTCTCCTATATCGCTATCCTTACCTACCAAACCTTCTCCTATATCACTATCCTTACCTACCAATCCTTCTCCTATGTCACTATTCTTACCTACCAAACCTTCTCCTATGTCACTATCCTTACCTACCAAACCTTCTCCTATGTCACTATCCTTACCTACCAAACCTTCTCCTATGTCACTATCCTTACCTACCAAAACTTCTCCTATGTCAGTATCCTTACCTACCAAACCTTCTCCTATGTTACTATCCTTACCCACTAACCCTTCTCCTATGTCACTATCCTTACCTACCAACCCTTCTCCTATTTCACTATCCTTACCTACCAAACCTTCTCCTATGTCACTATCCTTACCTACCAAACCTTCTCCTATGTCACTATCCTTACCTACAAACCCTTCTCCTATATCGCTATCCTTACCTACCAAACCTTCTCCTATATCACTATCCCTACCTACCAAACCTTCTCCTATGTCACTATCCTTACCTACCAAACCTTCTCCTATGTCACTCACCTTACCTACCAAACCTTCTCATATGTCACTATCCTTACCTACCAGCCCTTCTCCTATTTCACTATCCTTACCTACCAAACCTTCTCCTATGTCACTATCCTTACCTACCAAACCTTCTCCTATGTCATTATCCTTACCTACCAACCCCTCTCCTATGTCACTATCCTTACCTACAAACCTTCTCCTATATCACTATCCTTACCCACCAACCCTTCTCCTATGTCACTATCCTTACCTAGCAACCCTTCTCCTATGTCACTATCCTTACCTACCAACCCTTCTCCTATGTCACTATCCTTACCTACCAAACCATCTTCTTTGTCACTATACTTACCCACCAAACCTTCTCCTATGTCACTATCTTTACCTACAAAACCTTCTCCTATGTCACTATCCTTACCTACCAACCCTTCTCCTATGTCACTATCCTTACCTACCAAACCCTTCTCCTATGTCACTATCCTTACCTACCAAACTTTGTCCTATGTCACTATCCTTACCTACCAAACTTTGTCCTATATCACTATCCTTACCTACAAACCCTTCTCCTATGTCACTATCCTTACCTACCAAACCTTCTCCTATGTCACTATCCTTACCTACCAACCCTTCTCTTATATCACTATCCTTACCTACCAACCAACCCTTCTCCTATGTCACTATCCTTACCTACCAACCCTTCTCCTATGTCACTATCCTTACCCACCAAAACTTCTCCTATGTCAGTATCCTTACCTACCAAACCTTCTGCTATGTCACTATCCTTACCCACTAACCCTTCTCCTATGTCACTATCCTTACCTACCAAACCTTCTCCTATGTCACTATCCTTACCTACCAAACCTTCTCCTATGTCACTATCCTTACCTACAAACACTTCTCCTATATCGCTATCCTTACCTACCAATCCTTCTCCTATGTCACTATCCTTACCTACCAACCCTTCACCTATTTCACTATCCTTACCTACCAAACCTTCTCCTATGTCACTATCCTTACCTACCAAACCTTCTCCTATGTCACTATCCTAACCTACCAAACCATCTTCTTTGTCACTATACTTACCCACCAAACCTTCTCCTACTGTATGTCACTATCCTTACCTACCAAACCTTCTCCTATGTCACTATCCTTACTTACCAAACCTTCTCCTATGTCACTATCCTTACCTACCAACGCTTCTCCTATGTCACTATCCTTACCCACCAACCCTTCTCCTATGTCACTATCCTTACCTACCAACCTTCCCCTATGTCACTATCCTTACCTACCAAACCTTCTCCTATGTCACTATCCTAACCTACCAAACCATCTTCTTTGTCACTATACTTACCCACCAAACCTTCTCCTATGTCACTATCCTTACCTACCAACCCTTCTCCTATTTCACTATCCTTACCTACCAACCCTTCTCCAATGTCACTATCCTTACCTACTAACCCTTCTCTTGTCACTATCCTTACCTACCAAACCTTCTCCTTTGTCACTATCCTTACCTACCAAACCTTCTCCTATATCACTATCCTTACCTACCAACCCTTCTCCTATGTCACTATCCTTACCTACCAACCCTTCTCCTATGTCACTATCCTTACCTACCAAACCTTCTCCTATGTCACTATCCTTACCTACCAACCCTTCTCCTATATCACTATCCTTACCTACCAAACCTTCTCATATGTCACTATCCTTACCTACCAACCCTTCTCCTATGTCACTATCCTTACCCACCAACCCTTCTCCTATATCACTATCCTTACCTACCAAACCTTCTCATATGTCACTATCCTTACCTACCAACCCTTCTCCTATGTCACTATACTTACCCACCAAACCTTCTCCTATATCACTATCCTTAATTAGCAAACCTTCTTCTAAGTCACTATCCTTACCTACCAAACCTTCTCCTATGTCACTATACTTACCTACCAACCCTTCTCCTATGTCACTATCCTTTCCTACCAACCCTTCTCCTATGTCACTATCCTTACCTACCAACCTTTCTCCTATATCACTATCCTTACCTACCAAACCTTCTCCTATGTCACTATCCTTTCCTACCCATCCTTCTCCTATGTCACTATCCTTACCTACCAACCCTTCTCCTATGTCACTATCCTTACCTACCAACCCTTCTCCTATGTCACTATCCTTTCCTACCCATCCTTCTCCTATGTCACTTTCCTTACCCACCAATCCTTCTCCCATGTCACTATCCTTACCTACCAAACCTTCTCCTTTGTCACTATACTTACCCACCAAACCTTCTCCTATATCACTATCCTTAATTAGCAAACCTTCTTCTAAGTCACTATCCTTACCTACCAAACCTTCTCCTATGTC